>NC_068441.1:48022897-48154995 GCF_023373465.1 Oncorhynchus keta | reverse complement strand
AAAGCGGGAAGGTGGAATAAACGAGTCAGGAGTAGGTTTTTTTCTGATTGAACACGGTTCTCTATTGAGGGTATTTTGTCAACCAAAAACATACTAACATAATCAATGAAAAATCTTCCAAGGAAAAACACGTCTTCTTCTCCAGATGAAACAAGAACACAATAGGATAATCTTTAAACTACAACAAACATAAATCACGGGTTTGTCACCATCTTCGTGGTTCTTTCAGCACAGCTTCTCTCTCTCGGTGGCCATCTTCCAGAGATAGTTCCCCTTCTCTGCTGGTTCCATTCTCTCTTTTATAGGGGAAGGAGAGTATCTCATTAGTACCGTCAGCTGTGCTTAATTGACTCTGGTTACCTTGTCTCCCATGCTTTGTTGGGCTACTATCCATGAGCCCAGCCTGCCCTCTAGTGGTCCTTCCACATACCTTCCCCCAGGACCGAACCGGAGGATCGGGCGCCAGGCGCACCGTCTTGGTCGCGTCGGGACAGCGCGTCTGCATTCCCGTTCCTCGATCCGGCCCTGTGGATGACATGGAAAGAGAACGGTTGTAAAGACAAAAACCATCTGGCTATTCTGTTGTTATTGTTTCTCTTACCAGCCATCCACGTGAGGGGCATGGTCAGTAACTAATGCAAACCTCCGACCCAGTAGGTAGTACCGGAGATAATCGAGGGCCCACTTGATGGCTAAGGCCTCTTTCTCTACGGTCGCATACCTCTGTTCCCGATCGCTGAGTTTCCTACTAATGAAGAGAATCGGCTTCTCTGCTTCACCTTCACCCTGAGCTAGTACGGCCCCGAGCCCTGTATCCGAGGCGTCGACCTGCACAATGAACTCTTGTGAGAAGTCCGGGCCTGTAGAACGGGATCGGAACACAGGCCATCTTTTAACAATTGAAAGGCCTCTTCCGTCTCGTCTTTCCACTCTACCTGGTTTGGCAGGTTTTTCCTGATGAGGTTTGTGAGGGGTTGGCAATGGTTGCATATCCCGGGATAAAACGGCGATAATATCCTGTTATCCCTAAGAAGGCCCGAACGTCTCGCTTGGTCCGGGGTCGAGGCCAGTCACGAATTGCCCTGGTCTTCTCTGCCTGCGGGCGTATTTTCCCATTCCCCACGGTATACCCCAGGTATTCCGCTTCGGACAGGCCCAGGCAGCATTTATTTGGATTGGCTGTCAACCCTGTGGCTTCAAACTCACGAGCACCGCCCGTAATCGCAGGAGGTGACTATCCCAGTCCTCGCTGTGGATGACCACATCGTCTATGTACGCCGCTGCATACTCTTGATGGGGCCGTAGAATGGCATCCATGAGGCGTTGGAAGGTTGCAGCAGCTCCGTGCAGTCCGAAGGGCATCCTCACATACTGGAAAAGCCCCTCTGGGGTGGCGAAGGCAGTCTTTGGGCGATCCTCCGGAGCCACCGGCACTTGCCAATATCCCTTCGTCAAATCCAGGGTAGTGATGAACTTGGCCTTTCCTAAGCGCTCCAAGAGTTCATCCACGCGGGGCATGGGGTATGCATCGAATGTAGAGATGGCATTCACACCCCTAAAGTCGTTGCAGAGTCTCATACTACCATCGGCTTTGGGGACCAGGACTATGGGACTGGACCACTCGCTCGTCGAGGGCTCGATCACGCCCATCCTCAACATCTCCCTCACCTCTTTCTTAGCGATGACTCGGCGAGCCTCAGGAATCCTGTAAGGGCGGATATGCACTTTCTTGCCGGGTTCAGTGTGGATATGGTGGAACAGGACATCTGTTTGTCCTGGGAATGGAGAGAATATTCGACCAAAGTTCATAATCAGCTTGTCTAGCTGTCTTGACTGCTCCGGTAGGAGAGTTTGGCCACGGCGCACCTGTGGTAGAGCCTCTTTTTTCTTTGCCCTCCAGGGCCATCAAAGCCATCTCCTCCTCTCGTCCATGGTACGTCTTCAGCAGGTTTATGTGATAGAGTTGGACCTTCTTCCTCCTGTCAGGTTGCTTGATGAGGTAATTGACCGGTGAGACCCTTTTCATTACCTCGTAGGGCCCCCTCCACTGCGCCAGCAAGCGATGTTCGGCCGTGGGCACAAGCACCATCACTTTCTCTCCCACAGTGAACTCACGGGGGTCGCAGATTTATCATAGGCCCGACCTTGGGTCCTTTGGGCCTTCTCCATATGCTCCTTGACTATGGGCCACACTGCTGACAGGCGGTCTCTCATCAGGGTAACGTGTTCTATTGTAGATCGAAAGGGGCATGGTTGGGTCTCCCAGGTCTCCTTGGCTAAGTCGAGGATTCCTCGACAGGGTCTGCCATAGAGCAATTCAAACGGAGAGAATCCAGTGGATGCCTGGGGTACTTCTCGCAGGGCAAACATTAAGTGTGGGAGAAGCATGTCCCAGTTTTTCCCGTCTCGGGACACCACTCTTCTCAACATGCTTTTAATTGTTTTGTTCAAGCGTTCACACAACCCATCTGTTTGAGGGTGGAATATGCTTGTACGTATCTGTTGAACCTGATATAACCGACACAAGTCCTTCATCAACCGGGACATGAACGGGGTTCCTTGATCGGTTAAGATAGTCTTGGGAAGGCCCACACGAGAGAACATCAGGAATAACTCCTTGGCAATTCCCTTTGACGACATGTTACGTAGGGGTATGGCCTCCGGGAACTTGGTAGCATAATCTATAACCACTAGGATGTACTCGTGTCCTCTGGCGGATTTTGGGAGGGGTCCTACGAGGTCCATAGCTATGCGTTCAAAGGGAGTCTCTATGATGGGGAGAGGAATCAAAGGGTTACGTAGGTGTGGCCGTGGGGCTGTACGTTGACATTGATCACACGTCTTACAATACCTGGCCACATCTCGGGTGACACGGGGCCAATAGAATCTCTGCATGATTCTGTCAATCGTCTTGTCTCGTGCCAGGTGTCCTCCTAGGACGTGGGAATGGGCTAACTGTAGAACTGTATCCCTGTATGGTCTAGGCACCATTAGTAATTCCTGGTTTTCCCCCCTTCGTCGTACGACCCAGTATAAGAGACCCCGCCTGATTGCATAGTAAGGAAGAGGGGGCTCACCTGATCCGTCGACGTTCCTTCCGTCGATCACCCTCACCTTCCTCATGGCCTCCCTTAGGTCTGGGTCTCTATGCTGCGAGGTGCCGAACTGTCCCTTTAATTCCTGGGGCAGGTCAGCCTCAGTAGAGGGATGTGGAGGTTGTTCCACATCCCCATCAGGGGAGACCGAGGAGAATCCCTTCCAGGTTCCCTCCTCGGATGGAGCTTCAAATATATCCCTTAGTGCCTGGTTGCTCCTTCCTTCCTGCGTTGTGTATAACCCTTCACAGGTGTCTTCATCGGTGGTTTCCTGGAATATCTGTCGTAAACGTTGGTTCGCTATTTCTTCCTCTGCTGTAGAGGACGAGGACGCGGCTACGTCTCCTTGTAGTACTACTACCTCGGGCTTGGAGATTCTCTTCTTTCCTGTCCCCCTTCTTCCCGTGCATAACGTCATCTGCCGAAGCTCCTTATATAGGGGACAGTCTCTCCCGATCAATAATGGCACCTTCAGCTGGGGCACTTTCCCTGCCCTGACTGTACACCTTCCTTTTGGAGTGAGAATAGGCAGATTCACAGTGGGGTAATAGTGGGTGTCTCCATGGATACAGGATACGGCTACTTTGTCTGGTAGCAGTGTGGCGGAGGTCACCATCCGCTCCTCTACTAACGTAACCATACTTCCCGAGTCGAGAATAGCTACCACATCTTGTCCTTCAACTCGCACCGGAATCTCTGAGGCTGGGGCTATCTCTGCTAACCAACAGTGTTGATCCTGCCCCCTCAAAACGGGATGTGTGGGGGTAGGCAGTGACGACTCCGTGACCATGGGCTCATCCTTGCTAGGACATTGTGGGGCATAATGGTTGGGAGACTGACACTTATAACACCGACCCGGCTGTGTGGTGGCTGACTTCTCCCACCTCCTGGAGGGGCTTGGACGTTTCGGTGGCGGGCGCGCGGGGTGAGTCGTGGTACGGGATTGGAAGACTCCTTCCGTTCCTCCTTGTCACTTTTTAACAACTCCCCTGTAGACCGATATGTTTCCACCGCCTGGGCTATGTCAGTCGGCTGACAACGGGTTGGCTTGCCCCACAACCCTTTTTAAGTCACTGGGTAATTCTCTCAATATCTTGTCCACTACGAGAGTCTCTATCACATGTCCTACTCCCTTTCCAGGTTCTAGCCACTGTTTCGTCAGTCGTATTAAGGCGAAGATCTGGGCACGGACGGGTTGATCAGCTGTATAGGTCCATTGATGGAACTTTACAGCCCTATCTCTGGCAGTCAGCTGGTACCGGGACAGGATCTCGGTTTTTAGTCGCCCATAGTCCGCCGCTTCGTGGGAATCCAGGTCAAAATAGGCTTCCTGAGCCACCCCGGTCAAAAGAGGAGCTAATGCGCTAGCCCATTCTGTGGGCGGCCACTCTTCCAAGGTGGCAGTCCTTTCAAGGTCATGAGAAAGGCCTCAATATCATCCTCCTTGGAGAGACGAGGTAAGATGGCGTGAGCAGCCGCTCTTGGCCTAACTGTAGGTTCTTCTCGTCGACTCAGCTGTTGTTGCAGGAGTTCTATGGTTGTCTGCTGTGCCGTGATCAATTGTTGTAGTAGGGCGTTATCCATCGTTCTTGAATGGTTCCTCCGGGTCTTCTGGAAGAATATTAATTTACTCACTTATCCTTGTGTCACTCGTCCACCTAATACCCGCATCCTCCACCAATGTGAGCGTACCAAGTAATTAGGCATCACTCTAAAGCGGGAAGGTGGAATAAACGAGTCAGGAGTAGGTTTTTTTCTGATTGAACACGGTTCTCTATTGAGGGTATTTTGTCAACCAAAACATACTAACATAATCAATGAAAAATCTTCCAAGGAAAAACACATCTTCTTCTCCAGATGAAACAAGAACACAATAGGATAATCTTTAAACTACAACAAACATAAATCACGGGTTTGTCACCATCTTCGTGGTTCTTTCAGCACAGCTTCTCTCTCTCGGTGGCCATCTTCCAGAGATAGTTCCCCCTCTCTGCTGGTTCCATTCTCTCTTTTATAGGGGAAGGAGAGTATCTCATTAGTACCGTCAGCTGTGCTTAATTGACTCTGGTTACCTTGTCTCCCATGCTTTGTTGGGCTACTATCCATGAGCCCAGCCTGCCCTCTAGTGGTCCTTCCACAGTACTGACATGTGACCTACTGGTTGTGTGTATGTACTGACATGTGACCTACTGGTTGTGTGTATGTACTGACACGTGACCTACTGGTTGTGTGTATGTACCTACATGTACACTACCATTCAAATGTTTGGGTTCACTTAGAACAGTGCACAACTGAGCAAGAGGACAAGTACATTAGAGTGTCTAGTTTGAGAAACAGACGTCTCACAAGTCCTCAACTGGCAGCTTCATTAAATAGTACCCGCAAAACAGCAGTCTCAACGTCAACAGTGAAGTGGCGACTCTGGGATGCTGGTCTCCTCGGCTGAGTTGCAAAGAAAAAGCCATATCTCATACTGGCCGATAAAAATACAATTAAAAATGTCACCTTTATTTAACCAGGTCGGCCAGTTTTGAACAAGTTATCATTTACAACTGCGACCTGGCCAAGATAGAGTGAAGCAGTGCGACACAAACAACACAGAGTTACACATGGGTGGGTGCTGCTATGGTGACCAGTGAGCTGAGATAAGTTGGGGCTTTACTGGCAGAGACTTATAGATGACCTGGAGCCAACAGGTTTGGCTATGAATATGAAGCGAGGGCCAGCCAACGAGAGCATACAGGTCACAGTGGTGGGTAGTATATGGGGCTTTGGTAACAAAACAGATGGCACTGTGATAGACTACATCTAATTTGCTGAGTAGAGTGTTGGAGGCTATTTTGTAAATTACAAAGTCAAGGATCGGTAGGATAGTCAGTTTTACGAGGGTATAATTGGCAGCATGAGTAAAGGATGCTTTGTTGCGAAATAGGAAGCCCAATTCTATATTTAATTTTGGATTGGAGATTCTTAATGTGAGTCTAGAAGGAGAGTTTACATTCTAACCAGACACCTAGGTATTTGTAGTTGTCCACATATTCTAAGTCAGAACCGTCCAGAGTAGGGTGCAGGCAGCGATCGGTTGAAAAGCATGTATTTGGGTTTACTAGCGTTTAAGAGTAGTTGGAGGCCAAGGAAGGAGAGTTGTATGGCGTTGGAGCTCGTCTGGAGGCTTGTTAACACAGTGTCCAAAGATGGGCCAGAAGTATACAGAATGGTGTAGAGGTGGATCAAAGACTCCCCAGCAGCGAGAGCGACATCATTGATGTATACAGAGAAAAGAGTCAGCCCGAGAATTTAATCTGGTGGCACCCCCATAGAGACTGCCAGAGGTCCGGTCAACAGGCCCTCCGATTTGATACACTGAACTCTATCTGAGAAGTAGTTGGTGAACCAGGCGAGGCAGTCATTTGAGGAACCAAGGCTGTCGAGTCTGCCAATAAGAACGTGGTGATTGACAGAGTTGAAAGTCTTGGCCAGGTCGATGAATATGGCTGCACAGTATTGTCTTTTATCGATGGCGGCTATGAAATCGTTTAGGACCTTGAGCGTGGCTGAGGTTGCACCCATGACCAGCTCGGAAACCACATTGCATAGCGGAGAAGGTACGGTGGGATTCGAAATGGTCGGTGATCTGTTTGTTAACTTGGCTTTTGAAGACCAAATGAATTTTCATTTCATTTCATTACAGCACAACGGTTTGATTTGTTTGATCGTAGCTAGCTACATAGCTAGCTACATAGCCGTCTGTGTATCAAAGATAATTGTGTAGTCTAACGCGATTTTCTAGGTTAGCTAGCCAGCTATTGTCGTTCTTTTAACGCAACGTAACGTAATCAACACTGCTAGCTAGCCAGCTAGCCCCCGAATAGCAGCACTGTTGAAACTATTACACTCAACGGAACGACTTGATTAGTGTAGTGTCAACAACGCAGCCACTGCCAGCTAGCCTACAAAGTCAACAACGCAGCCACTGCCAGCTAGCCTACTTCAGCAGTACTGTATCATTTTAATCATTTTAGTCAATAAGATTCTTGCTACGTAAGCTTAACTTTCTGAACATTCGAGACGTGTAGTCCACTTGTCATTCAATCTCCTTGCATTAGCGTAGCCTCTTCTGTAGCCTGTCAACTATGTGTCTGTCTATCCCTGTTATCTCCTCTCTGCACAGACCATACAAACGCTCCACACCGCGTGGCCGCGGCCACCTAATCTGGTGGTCCCAGCGCGCACGACCCACGTGGAGTTCAGGTCTCCGGTAGCCTCTGGAACTGCCGATCTGCGGCCAACAAGGCAGAGTTCATCTCAGCCTATGCCTCCCTCCAGTCCCTCGACTTCTTGGCACTGACGGAAACATGGATCACCACAGATAACACTGCTACTCCTACTGCTCTCTCTTCGTCCGCCCACGTGTTCTCGCACACCCGAGAGCTTCTGGTCAGCGGGGTGGTGGCACCGGGATCCTCATCTCTCCCAAGTGGTCAATCTCTCTTTCTCCCCTTACCCATCTGTCTATCGCCTCCTTTGAATTTCATGCTGTCACAGTTACCAGCCCTTTCAAGCTTAACATCCTTATCATTTATCGCCCTCCAGGTCCCCTCGGAGAGTTCATCAATGAGCTTGATGTCTTGATAAGCTCCTTTCCTGAGGACGGCTCACCTCTCACAGTTCTGGGCGACTTTAACCTCCCCACGTCTACCTTTGACTCATTCCTCTCTGCCTCCTTCTTTCCACTCCTCTCCTCTTTTGACCTCACCCTCTCACCTTCCCCCCCTACTCACAAGGCAGGCAATACGCTCGACCTCATCTTTACTAGATGCTGTTCTTCCACTAACCTCATTGCAACTCCCTCCAAGTCTCCGACCACTACCTTGTATCCTTTTCCCTCTCGCTCTCATCCAACACTTCCCACACTGCCCCTACTCGGATGGTATCGCGCCGTCCCAACCTTCGCTCTCTCTCCCCCGCTACTCTCTCCTCTTCCATCCTATCATCTCTTCCCTCTGCTCAAACCTTCTCCAACCTATCTCCTGATTCTGCCTCCTCAACCCTCCTCTCCTCCCTTTCTGCATCCTTTGACTCTCTATGTCCCCTATCTTCCAGGCCGGCTCGGTCCTCCCCTCCCGCTCTGTGGCTCGACGACTCATTGCGAGCTCACAGAACAGGGCTCCGGGCAGCCGAGCGGAAATGGAGGAAAACTCGCCTCCCTGCGGACCTGGCATCCTTTCGCTCCCTCCTCTCTACATTTTCCTCCTCTGTCTCTGCTGCTAAAGCCACTTTCTACCACTCTAAATTCCAAGCATCTGCCTCTAACCCTAGGAAGCTCTTTGCCACCTTCTCCTCCCTCCTGAATCCTCCTCCCCCTCCCCCCTCCTCCCTCTCTGCAGATGACTTCGTCAACCATTTTGAAAAGAAGGTCGACGACATCCGATCCTCGTTTGCTAAGTCAAACGACACCGCTGGTTCTGCTCACACTGCCCTACCCTGTGCTCTGACCTCTTTCTCCCCTCTCTCTCCAGATGAAATCTCGCGTCTTGTGACGGCCGGCCGCCCAACAACCTGCCCGCTCGACCCTATCCCCTCCTCTCTTATCCAGACCATTTCTGGAGACCTTCTCCCTTACCTCACCTCGCTCATCAACTCATCCCTGACCGCTGGCTACGTCCCTTCCGTCTTCAAGAGAGCGAGAGTTGCACCCCTTCTGAAAAAACCTACACTCGATCCCTCCGATGTCAACAACTACAGACCAGTATCCCTTCTTTCTTTTCTCTCCAAAACTCTTGAACGTGCCGTCCTTGGCCAGCTCTCCCGCTATCTCTCTCAGAATGACCTTCTTGATCCAAATCAGTCAGGTTTCAAGACTAGTCATTCAACTGAGACTGCTCTTCTCTGTATCACGGAGGCGCTCCGCACTGCTAAAGCTAACTCTCTCTCCTCTGCTCTCATCCTTCTAGACCTATCGGCTGCCTTCGATACTGTGAACCATCAGATCCTCCTCTCCACCCTCTCCGAGTTGGGCATCTCCGGCGCGGCCCACGCTTGGATTGCGTCCTACCTGACAGGTCGCTCCTACCAGGTGGCGTGGCGAGAATCTGTCTCCTCACCACGCGCTCTTACCACTGGTGTCCCCCAGGGCTCTGTTCTAGGCCCTCTCCTATTCTCGCTATACACCAAGTCACTTGGCTCTGTCATAACCTCACATGGTCTCTCCTATCATTGCTATGCAGACGACACACAATTAATCTTCTCCTTTCCCCCTTCTGATGACCAGGTGGCGAATCGCATCTCTGCATGTCTGGCAGACATATCAGTGTGGATGACGGATCACCACCTCAAGCTGAACCTCGGCAAGACGGAGCTGCTCTTCCTCCCGGGGAAGGACTGCCCGTTCCATGATCTCGCCATCACGATTGACAACTCCATTGTGTCCTCCTCCCAGAGCGCTAAGAACCTTGGCGTGATCCTGGACAACACCCTGTCGTTCTCAACTAACATCAAGGCGGTGGCCCGTTCCTGTAGGTTCATGCTCTACAACATCCGCAGAGTACGACCCTGCCTCACACAGGAAGCGGCGCAGGTCCTAATCCAGGCACTTGTCATCTCCCGTCTGGATTACTGCAACTCGCTGTTGGCTGGGCTCCCTGCCTGTGCCATTAAACCCTACAACTCACCCAGAACGCCGCAGCCCGTCTGGTGTTCAACCTTCCCAAGTTCTCTCCGTCACCCCGCTCCTCCGCTCTCTCCACTGGCTTCCAGTTGAAGCTCGCATCCGCTACAAGACCATGGTGCTTGCCTACGGAGCTGTGAGGGAACGGCACCTCAGTACCTCCAGGCTCTGATCAGGCCCTACACCCAAACAAGGGCACTGCGTTCATCCACCTCTGGCCTGCTCGCCTCCCTACCACTGAGGAAGTACAGTTCCCGCTCAGCCCAGTCAAAACTGTTCGCTGCTCTGGCTCCCCAATGGTGGAACACACTCCCTCACGACGCCAGGACAGCGGAGTCAATCACCACCTTCCGGAGACACCTGAAACCCCACCTCTTTAAGGAATACCTAGGATAGGATAAAGTAATCCTTCTCACCCCCCTTAAAATATTTAGATGCACTATTGTAAAGTGGCTGTTCCACTGGATGTCATAAGGTGAATGCACCAATTTGTAAGTCGCTCTGGATAAGAGCGTCTGCTAAATGACTTAAATGTAAATGTAAATGTAAGACCAAAAGATGGGCAAAATAACACACACTGGACAGAGGAACTCTGCCTTGAAGGCCAGCATCCCAGAGTTGCCTCTTCACTGTTGATGTTTCTTGGCAATTTCTCTCATGGAATAGCCTTCATTTCTCAGAACAAGAACAGACTGACGAGTTTCAGAAGAAAGTGCTTTGTTTCTGGCCATTTGAGCCTATAATCGAACCCACAAATGCTGATGCTCCAGATACTCAACTAGTCTAAAGAAGGCCAGTTTTATTGCTTATTTAACCAGTACAACAGTTTTTCAGCTGTGCTAACATATTTGCAAAAGGGTTTTCTAATGATCAATTAGCATTTTAAAATGCCGTAGTCTGGCTTTTTTGGGGCGGTTTTGGAGCAGTGGCTTCTTCCTTGCTGAGTGGCCTTTCAGGTTATGTCGACATAGGACTCGTATTACTGTGGATATAGATAATTTTGTACCTGTTTCCTCCAGCATATTTACAAGGTCCTTTGCTGTTGTTTTGGGATTGATTTGCACTTTTTGCACCAAAGTACGTTCATCTCTAGGAGACAGAACGCGTCTACATCCTGAGCGGTATGATGGCTGCGTGGTCCCATGGTGTTTATACTTGTGTACTATTGTTTGTACAGATGAACGTGGTACCTTCAGGCGTTTGGAAATTGCTCCCAAGGATGAACCAGACCTGTGGAGGTCTACAATTTTTTTCTGAGGTCTTGGCTGATTTCTTTTGATTTTCCCATGATGTCAACCAAATGGCACTGAGTTTGAAGGTAAGCCTTGAAGTACAGCCACAGGTACACCTCCAATTGACACAAATGATGTCAATTAGCCTATCAGAAGCTTCTAAAGCCATGACATTTCCAAGCTGTTTTGAAGGCACAGTCAACTTAGTGTATGTAAACTTCTGACCCCCTGGAATTGTGATACAGTAAATTATAATTTAAATAATCTGTCTGTAAACGATTTTTGGAAAAATTACTTGTGTCATGTTTAAAGTAGAAGTGACTTGTCAAAACTATACTATGTAAACTTCCGACTTCAACTGTAGTTATCTATTCTATTCTACTATGTTGTTATCTTTTCTATTCTGTCCTACCTATGTAGTTATCTATTCTATTCTGTAGTTATGTATTCTATTCTATTCTACTATGTTGTTACCTATTCTATTCTGTCCTACCAATGTTGTTATCTATTCAAATCAAAATCAAATCAAATCAAATGTATTTGTCACATACACATGGTTAGCAGATGTTAATGCGAGTGTAGCAAAATGCTTGTGCTTGTAGTTCCGACAATGCAGTAATAACCAACAAGTAATCTAACTAACAATTCCAAAACTACTGTCTTATGCACAGTGTAAGGGGATAAGAATATGTACATAAAGATATATGAATGAGTGATGGTACAGAGCAGCATAGGCAAGATACAGTAGATGGTATCGAGTATAGTATATACATATGAGATGAGTATGTAAACAAAGTGGCATAGTTAAAGTGGCTAGTGATACATGTATTACGTAAGGATGCAGTAGATGATATAGAGTACAGTATATACATATTCATATGAGATGAATAATGTAGGGTATGTAAACATTATATTAGGTAGCATTGTTTAAAGTGGCTAGTGATATATTTTACATCATTTCCCATCAATTCCCATTATTAAAGTGGCTGGAGTTGAGTCAGTGTGTTGGCAGCGGCCACTCAGTGTTAGTGGTTGCTGTTTAACAGTCTGATGGCCTTGAGATAGAAGCTGTTTTTCAGTCTCTCGGTCCAAGCTTTGATGCACCTGTACTGACCTCGCCTTCTGAATGATAGCGGGGTGAACAGGCAGTGGCTCGGGTGGTTGTTGTCCTTGATGATCTTTATGGCCTTCCTGTAACATCGGGTGGTGTAGGTGTCCTGGAGGGCAGGTAGTTTGCCCCGGTGATGCGTTGTGCAGACCTCACTACCCTCTGGAGAGCCTTACGGTTGTGGGCGGAGCAGTTGCCGTACCAGGCGGTGGAAGTTTGTGAGTGCTTTTGGTGACAAGCCGAATTTCTTCAGCCTCCTGAGGTTGAAGAGGCGCTGCTGCGCCTTCTTCACGATGCTGTCTGTGTGAGTGGACCAATTCAGTTTGTCTGTGATGTGTATGCCGAGGAACTTAAAACTTACTACCCTCTCCACTACTGTTCGATCGATTTGGATAGGGGTGTTCCCTCTGCTGTTTCCTGAAGTCCACAATCATCTCCTTAGTTTTGTTGACGTTGAGTGTGAGGTTATTTTCCTGACACCACACTCCGAGGGCCCTCACCTCCTCCCTGTAGGCCGTCTCGTCGTTGTTGGTAATCAAGCCTACCACTGTTGTGTCGTCCGCAAACTTGATGATTGAGTTGGAGCGTGCGTGGCCACGCAGTCGTGGGTGAACAGGGAGTACAGGAGAGGGCTCAGAACGCACCCTTGTGGGGCCCCAGTGTTGAGGATCAGCGGGGTGGAGATGTTGTTGCCTACCCTCACCACCTGGGGGCGGCCCGTCAGGAAGTCCAGTACCCAGTTGCACAGGGCGGGGTTGAGACCCAGGGTCTCGAGCTTGATGACGAGCTTGGAGGTTACTATGGTGTTAAATGCCGAGCTGTAGTCGATGAACAGCATTCTCACATAGGTATTCCTCTTGTCCAGATGGGTTAGGGCAGTGTGCAGTGTGGTTGAGATTGCATCGTCTGTGGACCTATTTGGGCGGTAAGCAAATTGGAGTGGGTCTAGGGTGTCAGGTAGGGTGGAGGTGATTATGGTCCTTGACTAGTCTCTCAAAGCACTTCATGATGACGGAAGTGAGTGCTACGTGGCTAGTGATATATTTTACATAATTTCCCATCAATTCCGATTATTGATGGGAAATGTTACCTTAGCTTTCTTGGGAACAGGAACAATGGTGGCCCTCTTGAAGCATGTGGGAACAGCAGACTGGTATAGGGATTGATTGAATATGTCCGTAAACACACCAGCCAGCTGGTCTGCGCATGCTCTGAGGGCGCGGCTGGGGATGTCGTCTGGGCCTGCAGCCTTGCGAGGGTTAACACGTTTAAATGTTTTACTCACCTCGGCTGCAGTGAAGGAGAGGCCGCATGTTTTCGTTGCAAGCCGTGTCAGTGGCACTGTATTGTCCTCAAAGCGGGCAAAAAGTTATTTAGTCTGCCTGGGAGCAAGACATCCTGGTCCGTGACTGGGGTGGTTTTCTTCCTGTAGTCCGTAATTGACTGTAGACCCTGCCACATACCTCTTGTGTCTGAGCCGTTGAATTGAGATTCTACTTTGTCTCTATACTGACGCTTAGCTTGTTTGATAGCATTGCGGAGGGAATAACTGCACTGTTTGTATTCAGTCATGTTAACAGTCACCTTGCCCTGATTAAAAGCAGTGGTAAGCGCTTTCAGTTTCACGCGAATGCTGCCATCAATCCATGTGGTTTCTGGTTAGGGAATGTTTTTCGTTGCTATGGGAAAGACATCTTCAACGCACGTTCTAATGAACTCGCACACCGAATCAGCGTATTCGTCAATGTTGCTGTCTGACGCAATACGAAACATATCCCAGTCCACGTCATGGAAGCAGTTTTGGAGTGTGGAATCAGCTTGGTCGGACCAGCGTTGGACAGACCTCAGCGTGGGAGCTTCTTGTTTTAGCTTCTGTTTGTAGGCAGGGATCAACAAAATGGAGTCGTGTTCAGCTTTTCCGAAAGGAAGGCAGGGCAGGGCCTTATATGCGTCGCGGAAGTTAGAGCAACAATGATCCAAGGTTTTTCCCGCCCTGGTTGCGCAGTCGATATGCTGATACAATTTAGGGAGTCTTGTTTTCAGATTAGCCTTGTTAAAATCCCCAGCTACAATGAATGCAGCCTCCGGATAAATGGATTCCAGTTTGCATAGAGTCAAATAAAGTTTGTTCAGAGCCATCGATGTGTCTGCTTGGGGGAAATATATACGGCTGTGATTATAATCGAAGAGAATTCTCTTGGTAGATAATGCGGTCTACATTTGATTGTGAGGAATTCTAAATCAGGTGAACAGAAGGATTTGAGTTCCTGTATGTTTCTGTCATCACACCACGTCTCGTTAGCCATAAGGCATACGCCCCCGCCCCTCTTCTTACCAGAAAGTTGTTTGTTTCTGTCGGCGCGATGCATGGAGAAACCCGCTGGCTGCACCGCCTCTGATAGCGTCTCTCCAGTGAGCCATGTTTCCGTGAAGCAAAGAACGTTACAGTCTCTGATGTCCCTCTGGAATGCTACCCTTGCTCGGATTTCATCAACCTTGTTGTCAAGAGACTGGACATTGGCGAGAAGAATGCTGGGGAGTGGTGCACGATGTGCCGGTCTCCGGAGTCTGACCAGAAGACCGCCTCGTTTCCCTCTTTTAAGGAGTCGTTTTTTTGGGTCGCCGAATGGGATCCATTCCGCTGTCCTGGTTGAAAGGCAGAACACAGGGTCCGCTTCGTGAAAGTCATATTCTTGGTTGTACTGATGGTGAGTTGACGCTGATCTTATATATGTTATATTTTCTATTCTATCCTACCTATGTAGTTATCTATTCTATTCTATCCTACCTGTGTTGTTATCTATTCTATTCTGTCCTACCTATGTAGTTATCTATTCTATTCTGTCCTACCTATGTAGTTATCTATTCTATTCTGTCCTACCTATGTAGTTATCTATTCTATTCTGTCCTAACTATGTAGTTATCTATTCTATTCTATCCTACCTGTGTTGTTATCTATTCTATTCTATCCTACCTATGTAGTTATCTATTCTATTCTGTCCTACCTATGTAGTTATCTATTCTATTCTGCCCTACCTATGTAGTTATCTATTCTATTCTATCCTACCTATGTAGTTATCTATTCTATTCTACTATGTCGTTGTCTATTCTATTCTATTCTACTATGTCGTTATCTATTCTATTCTATCCTACCGATGTAGTTATCTATTCTATTCTGTAGTTATCTATTCTATTCTACTATGTTGTTATCTATTCTATTCTGTCCTACATATGTAGTTATCTATTCTATTCTGTAGTTATCTATTCTATTCTATTCTACTGTGTAGTTATCTATTATATTCTGTAGTTATCTATTCTATTCTATTCTACTATGTAGTTATCTATTCTATTCTGTTGTTATCTATTCTATTCTATCCTAACTATGTAGTTATCTATTCTATTCTATACTACCTATGTTGTTATCTATTCTATTATGTTGTTATCTATTCTATTCTGTCCTACCTATGTAGTTATATATTCTATTCTGTTGTTATCTATTCTATTCTATCCTACCTATGTAGTTATCTATTCTATTCTGTTGTTATCTATTCTGTCCTACCTATGTAGTTATCTATTCTATTCTGTAGTTATCTATTCTATTCTATTCTACTATGTAGTTATCTATTCTATTCTGTTGTTATCTATTATATTCTATCCTACCTGTGTTGTTATCTATTCTATTTTATCCTACCGATGTAGTTATCTATTCTATTTTATCCTACCTGTGTTGTTATCTATTCTATTCTATCCTACCTGTGTTGTTATCTATTCTATTCTATCCTACTGATGTAGTTATCCATTCTATTCTATCCTACCTGTGTAGTTATCTATTCTATTCTATCCTACCGATGTAGTTATCTATTCTATTCTATCCTACCTATGTTGTTATCTATTCTATTCTGTTGTTATCTATTCTATTCTGTCCTACCTATGTAGTTATCTATTCTATTCTGTAGTTATCTATTCTATTCTATTCTACTAAGTAGTTATCTATTCTATTCTGTTGTTATCTATTCTATTCTGTTGTTATCTATTCTATTCTATTCTACTATGTAGTTATCTATTCTATTCTGTTGTTATCTATTATATTCTGTTGTTATCTATTCTATTCTGTTGTTATCTATTCTATTCTGTCCTACCTATGTAGTTATCTATTCTATTCTGTAGTTATCTATTCTATTCTATTCTACTAAGTAGTTATCTATTCTATTCTGTTGTTATCTATTCTATTCTGTTGTTATCTATTCTATTCTATTCTACTATGTAGTTATCTATTCTATTCTGTTGTTATCTATTATATTCTGTTGTTATCTATTCTATTCTGTAGTTATCTATTCTATTCTATTCTACTATGTAGTTATCTATTCTATTCTGTTGTTATCTATTCTATTCTATCCTACCGATGTAGTTATCTATTCTATTCTATTCTACTATGTAGTTATCTATTCTATTCTGTTGTTATCTATTATATTCTGTTGTTATCTATTCTATTCTGTAGTTATCTATTATATTCTATTCTACTATGTAGTTATCTATTCTATTCTATCCTACCTATGTAGTTATCTATTCTATTCTATCCTACCGATGTTGTTATCAGGCGGCAGGGTAGTCTAATGCTTAGAGCGTTGGACCGGAAGGTTGCAAGTTCAAATCCCAGAGCTGACAAGGTACAAATCTGTCGTTCTGCCCTTGAACAGGCAGTTAACCCACTGTTCC
Organism: Oncorhynchus keta; assembly: GCF_023373465.1. Taxonomy (NCBI): domain Eukaryota; kingdom Metazoa; phylum Chordata; class Actinopteri; order Salmoniformes; family Salmonidae; genus Oncorhynchus; species Oncorhynchus keta. Next base: position 48,138,177 of record NC_068441.1, on the reverse strand, counting down.
TAGGCCGTCATTGAAAATAAGAATTTGTTCTTAACTGACTTGCCTAGTTAAATAAATAAAAAATAAAAATATATATTCTATCCTACCTATGTAGTTATCTATTCTATTCTATGTAGTTATCTATTCTATTCTATGTAATTATATATTCTCTTCTTGGGCGGTAGGTATGGATAGACTGTATCATTAGGCATACTGGATGGACTGTATCATTAGGCATACTGGATAGACTGTATCATTAGGCATACTGGATAGACTGTATCATTAGGCATACTGGATGGACTGTATCATTAGGCATACTGGATAGACTGTATCATTAGGCATACTGGATAGACTGTATCATTAGGCATACTGGATGGACTGTATCATTAGGCATACTGGATAGACTGTATCATTAGGCATACTGGATAGACTGTATCATTAGGCATACTGGATAGACTGTATCATTAGGCATACTGGATAGACTGTATCATTAGGCATACTGGATGGACTGTATCATTAGGCATACTGGATGGACTGTATCATTAGGCATACTGGATGGACTGTATCATTAGGCATACTGGATGGACTGTATCATTAGGCATACTGGATAGACTGTATCATTAGGCATACTGGATAGACTGTATCATTAGGCATACTGGATGGACTGTATCATTAGGCATACTGGATGGACTGTATCATTAGGCATACTGGATGGACTGTATCATTAGGCATACTGGATGGACTGTATCATTAGGCATACTGGATGGACTGCACCTTGTGCTACACTCCAGACAATCTATCCAAGAGTCTGGGAGAGAACATATAGGCCTCGTCGATGCTGTTGGTTCATTGATTTAAGGATAGGAACAGAGTGCCAGCTTTTTTTTGCTGCTTTCTCAAGTCATCAACAGCCTATACTCACATCATGCAGCCCATATACGTTTAGATCTCGAAGACATTCTAAGGTTTTGTATCATTCACAACTTAAGTTGCCAAATAACTCAAAATCTTGTGTATAGGACCTGTTTTAAATCACTTTTAGCTGAACCCCCCTAACCCCTGCTTCATATGCGCACTCTGAGTTTTGACTTCCTCACAAATTAGTAATGTAAATAGAATCAAGCGCTTGTCAAATTGTGAGACTGAGTGTGCAGCTTGAGCCAGAAACAGAACAAAGCTCATGCCTTTCATGGGACTTTTTTCAAATCGTCATTAGAGTCGTATCATGCAGCCTTAGAATGTATTACAAATCAAAAAAACATATAGCCTAAGGTTTGTATCAGAACTTAAGTTGCATAAATAACTTAAACTAAGCAGATAGGAGGACCGTTTTTGTTGTTGTTAACCGCTCAACACAGAATAGCCGCATGTGCGCACTCCCTCAAAAATCACTCCCTCAAAAATCAGTCCCTCAAAAATCACTCCCTCAAAAATCAGTCCCTCAAAAATCAGTCCCTCAAAAATCACTCCCTCAAGAATCACTCCCTCAAAAATCAGTCCCTCAAAAACCACTCCCTCAAAAATCACTCCCCCAAAAATCAGTCCCTCAAAAATCACTCCCTCAAAAATCACTCCCTCAAAAATCACTCCCTCAAAAATCACTCCCTCAAAAATCAGTCCCTCAAAAATCACTCCCTCAAAAATCACTCCCTCAAAAATCACTCCCTCAAAAATCAGTCCCTCAAAAATCACTCCCTCAAAAATCACTCCCCCAAAAATCACTCCCTCAAAAATCACTCCCTCAAAAATCACTCCCTCAAAAATCACTCCCTCAAAAATCATTCCCTCAAAAATCACTCCCTCAAAAATCATTCCCTCAAAAATCACTCCCTCAAAAATCACTCCCTCAAAAATCACTCCCTCAAAAATAATTTCCTCAAAAATCACTTCCTCAAAAATCACTCCCTCAAAAATCGTTTGAGAAAAATATCCTTTCTATTGTATTCAGCTATGTTCAATTGTATTGTTCTTACTATAAAATAAAGCCACAGGAATTATAAGCAAATCTTGTCTGCTAAATGAACTAGTGTAACCCACAGCCATATGGCATAGCCAGATCAGGACCTAACATAAGGACAACTCAGAGTATGCTATTCTGTTCTTCAGAAATTGGCTACATTTTCTTCATATCATGTTTCTTAAGACCTGTCTAAAATAAATCATTCATATTATTGTGAAGGTGTAGACTATATCACATGGATTTATTAGACTCTTTAAAATGTAGATGTTCCAAAGGTCTGCATCAGTGGCTTGTAAAGGCTGTCCGTGGAAGCCAAGAGATGCTAAATTAGGCTTATGTAGATTACCGGTCAACTACCATGAGACAAATCACCAGCTGACAAAATGTCATGACCGTCACAGCCCTAGTTGAAAGCATTTATGGTTACAGACGTGCTACAGTCGGGTTGGAGCTCGTAAGATGTCAGGGATGACTCATATGGATGTAAGTCGCTCTGGATAAGAGCGTCTGCTAAATGACTTAAATGTAAATGTAAATGTAAAAAACAATATGAACCGTAATTTACAGGTTACAGTGACTTAAACGTTGCAGTACAATGGCCACATTTATCCACACTACCATGACTTACTATAACGATGACTCAGTTGCAGGACTGTCTTTATTCAAGGTATAACTCTAAGGTAGCAACATGGACTGCACTTCATTCCAAGAAGATGTTCCCTCCCTTGTGCCGTTGTTCACTTCCCTCCCTTCACAGATCTGAATGGACTGGATAAGTGAAAGCAACCTGGCAGGAAACTAGGTGCAGCTATTGCTTAGTTCCACCTACCCAGTTGTCTCAGATCCAGTCAAGGACATGAGCGAAGGGCAGAAGGAAATTCAACGTCTTTCTTGGAATGAAATGTAGGCCGAGGAGCGAAGACACAGGCATCGCCTCATCAGAATGCAACACAGTGCACCCACTGAGTTTTGGTTGTTGGCAGCATCTCCTTGTCTCAGTCCCAAACGGCACCCTAACCCCCTATATAGTGACTACTTTTGACCAAAATGCACCCTAACCCCTTATATAGTGCACTACTTTTGACCAAACGGCACCCTAACCCCCTATATAGTGCACTACTTTTGACCAAACGGCACCCTAACCCCCTATATAGTGCACTACTTTTGACCAAACGGCACCCTAACCCCATATAGTGCACTACTTTTGACCAAAGCCCTATGGACCCTGTTCAAAAGTAGTGCACATAAATAAGCAATAGGGTGTCTTTTGGGATGTACCCATCCTCTCCTCACAGTCCTCTGTTACTGACCTCCCCCCTCATCCAGTCTTTTTAGTAGCAGACAAAGACACACATCAGGTATACCTCATTACTCTTTTTATTTGCCTGGCTAATATAATAGAGGGCAAACAAATGAACGTTGTGAGGTAAAAAATGATCACAGAGATTCTGAGAAGGGACATTTCCCTAAGTCATTATATTGGAGCCCTAGCTTGCCCCGTGTGTGTGTGTGTCCGCACGTGTGTGTTACAAGAACCTGTTACACTAGATGAATGATGAGGTGAGGTTTATATCTCATTATCACTATTGTTATACCTTGGTGGTTGCTGCAATCGGGAGGGTCCATCCATCCAGAGTGATAGCCAAGATAATAATCAGTCACACTCTGCAAATTATAGTGGTGAGCAGGCTATAGCAGGCTATTAATCACATAGCTACAGTACCTTGGTACCTTGATTGTATCCCAAATTGTACTATATTCCCTATGAAGTAAACTGCTTTTGACTAGTGCCCTTTGGGCTTTGGTCAAAAGCAGTGCACTATATAGCGGATAGGGTGCCATTTGGGATACAATACCTTGGTACCTGAAAGTAGCTCTATGGGAAAATTACTGTAACAGGGCCGGGCTGTGAGGGACGTCCTTACCATTTCTAATTTCAAACCAAGTTTAATTGCATCTATTGAGCCTTGAAAGTTTTCATTATATCTGAGAAAGTCCTATATAAGCCTCTGTACCTTGAGAGGCAGGCTGACTCTGGTGTGTGTAACAGCATGGAAGGGGACCACCCAAGTATGTGTAATGCCTTGATAATAAAAACTATAATAACATCGGTAAGACAACAACTAATAGCAAATATTAACTGGGTGGTTCATGCCCTAAATGCTGATTGGCCGAAAGCCGTGGTATAGCAGACCACATCCCTTGGGCATGACAAAACATACATTTTTACTGCTCTAATTATGTTGGTAACCAGTCTAAGAACAGCCCTTAGCCGTGGTATATTGGCCATATACCACACCCCCCCGGGCCTTATTGCTAAAATAGTTAGTGAAGCTCTGACTCAAAATCCTATCTGATGGAAAAGGATGAACCAACCTACCAATGGTGCTGCATCACTGAACCAAAAATTCAAACTGAAGCTGACAGTTGGTTGGAACTGGGAACAGAACAGATGGATGTACTGTAAAATCATAGTGAGATCAGGGCTGGCCCACTGACAATCTAGATAAAACTCCTGTTCAGGATATTTCCTATCCATCCTGTTGTCATCCTGCAGCTGAGAGTATAATTACATTTCTACTGCAGTTCAGTCCTGCAGCCGCAAAATACCAATGACGTTGTGTCAACAATACTGCAATTATACTGAAATACCCCCCTCCCTCCCCTCAAATTAACGTTATGGTGTAAACGTCAACTATATTGAAATACCCCCCCCCCCTCAAATACTGACGTTGTGGTGTCAATTATACTGAAATACCCCCCTCCCCTCAAATACTGACGTTGTGGTGTCAACTATACTGAAATACCCCCTCCCCCTCAAATACTGACGTTGTGGTGTCAACTATACTGAAATACCCCCTCCCCTCAAATACTGACGTTGTGGTGTCAACTATACTGAAATACCCCCTCCCCTCAAATACTGACGTTGTGGTGTCAACTATACTGAAATACCCCCCTCAAATACTGACGTTGTGGTGTCAACTATACTGAAATACCCCCCCTCAAATACTGACGTTGTGGTGTCAACTATACTGAAATACCCCCTCCCCCTCAAATACTGACGTTGTGGTGTCAACTATACTGAAATACCCCCTCCCCCTCAAATACTGATGTTGTGGTGTCAACTATACTGAAATACCCCCTCCCCTCAAATACTGACGTTGTGGTGTCAACTATACTGAAATACCCCCCTCAAATACTGACGTTGTGGTGTCAACTATACTGAAATACCCCCTCCCCTCAAATACTGACGTTGTGGTGTCAACTATACTGAAATACCCCCTCCCCTCAAATACTGACGTTGTGGTGTCAACTATACTGAAATACCCCCTCCCCTCAAATACTGACGTTGTGGTGTCAACTATACTGAAATACCCCCTCCCCTCAAATACTGACGTTGTGGTGTCAACTATACTGAAATACCCCCTCCCCCTCAAATACTGACGTTGTGGTGTCAACTATACTGAAATACCCCCTCCCCCTCAAATACTGGCGTTGTGGTGTCAGCTATACTGAAATACCCCCTCCCCCTCAAATACTGACGTTGTGGTGTCAACTATACTGAAATACCCCCCTCAAATACTGACGTTGTGGTATCAACTATACTGAAATACCCCCTCCCCTCAAATACTGACGTTGTGGTGTCAGCTATACTGAAATACCCCCCCCTTTCAAAAATGAACATTGTTGTGTCAACTATATTGAAATACCCTCCTCAAATACTAACGTTGGGTTGTGCAACTGTTGCAACTACTGAAATGGTGTGCAACTTCTGAAATGGTGTGCAACTACTGAAATACCCACCCTTCTCTTCAAATGAAGCAAGGTTTAAAAATATAAAGTCAACTTTGAACAGTCTTATTAACCCTATCAGTCCTAAGAACACACCTGGTTTCAATCCCATTCATTACCTGTTGTGTATTTAACCCTCTGTTTCCCCTCATGTCTTTGTCAGAGTTGTTTATGATTGTATAGGTGGTTGTATAGGTGTTGGTATAGGTGGTTGTATAGGTGGTTGTATAGGTGTTTGTATAGGTGTTTGTATAGGTGTTTGTATAGGTGGTTGTATAGGTAGGTGGTTGTATAGATAGTTGTATAGGTGGTTGTATAGGTGTTGGTATAGGTGTTTGTATAGGTGTTTGTATAGGTGGTTGTATAGGTGTTTGTATAGGTGGTTGTATAGGTGGTTGTATAGGTGTTGGTATAGGTGTTTGTATAGGTGTTGGTATAGGTGTTTGTATAGGTGGTTGTATAGGTGGTTGTATAGGTGGTTGTATAGGTGTTTGTATAGGTGTTTGTATAGGTAGTTGTATAGGTAGGTGGTTGTATAGATAGTTGTATAGGTGGTTGTATAGGTGTTGGTATAGGTGTTTGTATAGGCGTTTGTATAGGTGGTTGTATAGGTAGGTGGTTGTATAGATAGTTGTATAGGTGGTTGTATAGGTGTTGGTATAGGTGTTTGTATAGGTGTTTGTATAGGTGGTTGTATAGGTAGGTGGTTGTATAGATAGTTGTATAGGTGGTTGTATAGGTGGTTGTATAGGTGTTTGTATAGGTGGTTGTATAGGTGGTTGTATAGGTGTTTGTATAGGTGTTTGTATAGGTGTTTGTATAGGTGGTTGTATAGGTAGGTGGTTGTATAGATAGTTGTATAGGTGGTTGTATAGGTGTTGGTATAGGTGTTTGTATAGGTGTTTGTATAGGTGGTTGTATAGGTGGTTGTATAGGTGGTTGTATAGGTGGTTGTATAGGTGTTGGTATAGGTGTTTGTATAGGTGTTGGTATAGGTGTTTGTATAGGTGTTTGTATAGGTGGTTGTATAGGTGTTGGTATAGGTGTTTGTATAGGTGTTGGTATAGGTGGTTGTATAGGTGTTGGTATAGGTGTTTGTATAGGTGGTTGTATAGGTGTTTGTATAGGTGGTTGTATAGGTGGTTGTATAGGTGGTTGTATAGGTGTTTGTATAGGTGTTTGTATAGGTGGTTGTATAGGTGGTTGTATAGGTGTTTGTATAGGTGGTTGTATAGGTGGTTGTATAGGTGGTTGTATAGGTGTTTGTATAGGTGGTTGTATAGGTGTTGGTATAGGTGGTTGTATAGGTGGTTGTATAGGTGGTTGTATAGGTGGTTGTATAGGTGGTTGTATAGGTGTTTGTATAGGTGTTTGTATAGGTGTTTGTATAGGTGGTTGTATAGGTGGTTGTATAGGTGTTTGTATAGGTGTTTGTATAGGTGTTTGTATAGGTGGTTGTATAGGTGGTTGTATAGGTGTTTGTATAGGTGGTTGTATAGGTGGTTGTATAGGTGGTTGTATAGGTGGTTGTATAGGTGTTTGTATAGGTGGTTGTATAGGTGTTTGTATAGGTGGTTGTATAGGTGGTTGTATAGGTGTTGGTATAGGTGTTTGTATAGGTGTTTGTATAGGTGTTTGTATAGGTGTTTGTATAGGTGTTTGTATAGGTGTTGGTATAGGTGTTGGTATAGGTGTTTGTATAGGTGCTTGTATAGGTGTTTGGATAGGTGTTTGTATAGGTGTTGGTATAGGTGGTTGTATAGGTGTTGGTATAGGTGTTGGTATAGGTGTTTGTATAGGTGTTTGTATAGGTGTTTGGATAGGTGTTTGTATAGGTGTTTGTATAGGTGTTGGTATAGGTGTTGGTATAGGTGGTTGTATAGGTGTTGGTATAGGTGTTGGTATAGGTGTTTGTATAGGTGTTTGTATAGGTGTTTGGATAGGTGTTTGTATAGGTGTTGGTATAGGTGTTTGGATAGGTGGTTGTATAGGTGTTGGTATAGGTGTTTGGATAGGTGGTTGTATAGGTGTTGGTATAGGTGGTTGTATAGGTGTTGGTATAGGTGTTTGTATAGGTGTTTGTATAGGTGTTTGGATAGGTGTTTGTATAGGTGTTTGTATAGGTGTTGGTATAGGTGGTTGTATAGGTGTTGGTATAGGTGGTTGTATAGGTGTTTGTATAGGTGTTTGTATAGGTGTTTGTATAGGTGTTTGTATAGGTGTTGGTATAGGTGTTTGTATAGGTGTTGGTATAGGTGTTGGTATAGGTGTTTGTATAGGTGTTTGTATAGGTGTTTGTATAGGTGTTTGTATAGGTGTTGGTATAGGTGGTTGTATAGGTGTTTGTATAGGTGTTGGTATAGGTGGTTGTATAGGTGTTGGTATAGGTGTTTGTATAGGTGTTGGTATAGGTGTTTGTATAGGTGTTTGTATAGGTGTTTGTATAGGTGTTTGTATAGGTGTTTGTATAGGTGTTTGTATAGGTGTTTGGATAGGTGTTTGTATAGGTGTTGGTATAGGTGGTTGTATAGGTGTTGGTATAGGTGTTTGGATAGGTGTTTGTATAGGTGTTTGTATAGGTGTTGGTATAGGTGGTTGTATAGGTGCTTGTATAGGTGTTTGTATAGGTGGTTGTATAGGTGTTGGTATAGGTGGTTGTATAGGTGTTTGTATAGGTGTTTGGATAGGTGTTTGTATAGGTGTTTGTATAGGTGTTGGTATAGGTGTTGGTATAGGTGTTTGTATAGGTGTTTGGATAGGTGTTTGTATAGGTGGTTGTATAGGTGATGGTATAGGTGTTTGTATAGGTGGTTGTATAGGTGGTTGTATAGGTGTTTGTATAGGTGTTTGGATAGGTGGTTGTATAGGTGGTTGTATAGGTGGTTGTATAGGTGTTTGTATAGGTGTTTGTATAGGTGGTTGTATAGGTGGTTGTATAGGTGTTTGTATAGGTGGTTGTATAGGTGTTTGTATAGGTGTTTGTATAGGTGGTTGTATAGGTGGTTGTATAGGTGGTTGTATAGGTGGTTGTATAGGTGGTTGTATAGGTGTTTGTATAGGTGGTTGTATAGGTGGTTGTATAGGTGTTTGTATAGGTGTTTGGATAGGTGGTTGTATAGGTGGTTGTATAGGTGGTTGTATAGGTGTTTGTATAGGTGTTTGGATAGGTGGTTGTATAGGTGGTTGTATAGGTGGTTGTATAGGTGTTGGTATAGGTGTTTGTATAGGTGGTTGTATAGGTGGTTGTATAGGTGTTTGTATAGGTGTTTGTATAGGTGGTTGTATAGGTGTTTGTATAGGTGGTTGTATAGGTGGTTGTATAGGTGTTTGTATAGGTGTTTGGATAGGTGGTTGTATAGGTGTTTGTATAGGTGTTTGTATAGGTGGTTGTATAGGTGTTTGTATAGGTGTTTGTATAGGTGGTTGTATAGGTGGTTGTATAGGTGGTTGTATAGGTGTTTGTATAGGTGTTTGTATAGGTGTTTGTATAGGTGTTTGTATAGGTGTTTGTATAGGTGTTTGGATAGGTGTTTGTATAGGTGTTTGTATAGGTGTTTGTATAGGTGTTTGGATAGGTGGTTGTATAGGTGTTTGTATAGGTGTTTGTATAGGTGGTTGTATAGGTGTTTGTATAGGTGTTTGTATAGGTGTTTGTATAGGTGTTTGTATAGGTGTTTGTATAGGTGTTGGTATAGGTGGTTGTATAGGTGGTTGTATAGGTGGTTGTATAGGTGTTTGTATAGGTGTTTGTATAGGTGTTTGTATAGGTGTTTGTATAGGTGTTTGTATAGGTGGTTGTATAGGTGTTTGTATAGGTGTTTGTATAGGTGTTTGGATAGGTGTTTGTATAGGTGTTTGTATAGGTGTTTGTATAGGTGTTTGTATAGGTGTTTGTATAGGTGTTTGTATAGGTGGTTGTATAGGTGGTTGTATAGGTGTTTGTATAGGTGGTTGTATAGGTGTTTGTATAGGTGTTTGGATAGGTGGTTGTATAGGTGTTTGTATAGGTGGTTGTATAGGTGTTTGTATAGGTGGTTGTATAGGTGTTTGTATAGGTGTTTGTATAGGTGGTTGTATAGGTGTTTGTATAGGTGGTTGTATAGGTGTTTGTATAGGTGTTTGGATAGGTGTTTGTATAGGTGGTTGTATAGGTGTTTGTATAGGTGGTTGTATAGGTGTTTGGATAGGTGTTTGTATAGGTGTTTGTATAGGTGTTTGTATAGGTGTTTGTATAGGTGTTTGTATAGGTGTTTGTATAGGTGGTTGTATAGGTGTTTGTATAGGTGTTTGTATAGGTGTTTGTATAGGTGGTTGTATAGGTGGTTGTATAGGTGTTTGTATAGGTGTTTGTATAGGTGTTTGTATAGGTGTTTGTATAGGTGTTTGTATAGGTGTTTGTATAGGTGTTTGTATAGGTGGTTGTATAGGTGTTTGTATAGGTGGTTGTATAGGTGTTTGTATAGGTGTTTGTATAGGTGTTTGTATAGGTGTTTGTATAGGTGGTTGTATAGGTGTTTGTATAGGTGTTGGTATAGGTGTTTGTATAGGTGTTTGTATAGGTGTTTGTATAGGTGTTTGTATAGGTGTTGGTATAGGTGTTTGTATAGGTGTTTGTATAGGTGTTTGTATAGGTGTTTGTATAGGTGTTTGTATAGGTGTTTGTATAGGTGTTTGTATAGGTGTTGGTATAGGTGTTTGTATAGGTGTTTGTATAGGTGTTTGTATAGGTGTTGGTATAGGTGTTTGTATAGGTGTTTGTATAGGTGTTTGTATAGGTGTTGGTATAGGTGTTTGTATAGGTGTTTGGATAGGTGTTTGTATAGGTGTTTGTATAGGTGTTTGTATAGGTGTTTGTATAGGTGTTTGTATAGGTGTTTGTATAGGTGTTTGTATAGGTGTTGGTATAGGTGTTTGTATAGGTGTTTGTATAGGTGTTTGTATAGGTGTTTGTATAGGTGTTTGTATAGGTGTTTGTATAGGTGTTTGTATAGGTGTTTGTATAGGTGTTTGTATAGGTGTTTGTATAGGTGGTTGTATAGGTGGTTGTATAGGTGTTTGTATAGGTGTTTGTATAGGTGTTTGTATAGGTGTTTGTATAGGTGTTTGTATAGGTGCGCAACGGTTCCTCGTACCCATGTATATTATGTATGTTCATTTAGTGGACATATATTAAAAGGACTCCATTACACTCGTTTTACTCTCCTGCGCCTGACTTCCCTGCCACCTACACACACGGCTCTGACACACACACAAGAAAGGAGACCTCCATAGAATAATAAATGTTCAAAATGATATTTAAATTTTATTATAATATGCTTTGTTAGATAAATAGAACAGTCGGTAACCTGATGGAGACTGGACTATCAGGCAATATGTATGTTTATGTAATACGGGTACAAAATACCTGCAACTTTTCCCAAATTCCCAGGTTTTCTGGGAAATCCCGGGCGAAGTATTTCCAGCCGGAAGATTCCCCTCCTGATTTCGGGGATTTCTGAAAAAAACCTGGAAATGTTGGGAATGTTGCTGGAACCCTATTCTGTAGCAAAGAAAACAAACCCAAAAAACTGCTACACTGTAATAATAAAAAAACCTTGGTATTATGAGAATATACATAAGAATTCATCTACTTTTTCTTTTACATCATCACCTCTACATATCGGTGTAATTGTGCTTTGATAATGACATATTTGCGACTAGAACACAGATACAGAACATTTCAAAACCCGCACAGAATTACAAGGGAAACCAAAATGAACTGATTTCTGGAAAACTTCCCACACACCCCTTCCCACAAGACCATGAGTAAATGAATAGACTGGAAGTAACACGTCTCACAAGTCATTCCTAAATCCCATGTCAAACCGTAGCCCCTACTACTCCCTAGGCACTGTACAACTGAGAGGACTGGATTGGCGTACACAATGTGGAAGCTCTGTCTGTGACAGGTGGAATTGTCTCCATACAAGTACGTACGGCATAGTTGCTAGGGGATGATTTGGGATTATAGGATAGGGCACACATTTAACATGGATTAATGAAACAAGGCGTGTTGTTGGAATGAGGTTCAGCTGCTATCTGGTGGATTCAACCAGGCTGGTCACACAAACCAACACATTTCATTACACAAACACACGCACGCACGCACGCACACGCACTATTAGGAGGGGAGCATCATCTTCTTCCTGTATCATCGAGGCAAACTTGGCAGCAATAATGCAAATGAAAAAGAATTAAACAATTTTAAAAAAAAGGTAATACATGCAGAAGACGATATACAAGCATGCATTTACAAGATGAGACCTGAAAAGTTCACCATTACGTTTTTACTAAATGGTAGAGCTCTCTACTACCTTCTCCCTAAATGCTTCCACTACTCATCTTGGTTGTTATTGATGTAACCCATTGTGGAGATGGCTACATTCTCAAGACAGACAGAGACTCCCATTGGAACTGTACCCCTACGAAGCATCACAGCAGTTACGGTGCGATATCTACAGTGGAGTTGAGTGAAGCACAACTTTTCTCCACTGACCAGGGTTGGGGTCAATTCCATTCCAATTCAGTCAATTCGGGAAGTTAATTGTCTGAATTGAAATGGAATTGATCCCCATCATACTACTATCCTAATAGGCCAGCCATCAGCAACTGACAGCCAGGTGTTGGCTGTTATAAAGGCATGAGGCTCTGTTGATGTTTTTTGTACAGTGCTGTGTCTGTACACTAGTTAGATACATTTCCCATATCTGTCTGTTTTAGAGTGAGAAGTCCATATTTGCAGTGTGATCTTGAAGAGTAGAGTCTTCGTTTCCTGGTTCTATTCCAGACATAGAACATTCAGGATTTACTTTTATGATTCCAAATTCCCAAAAATGTTCTGGAACTTTTACAGATATTTATGTTTGGAAAAATCTTCTTCTTCTCTCTTAATGTAATTGTTGTGATTGTTGATATTTTCCCCCTCCTCTCAGACAGTAAGAAAAGTTTCCATATTGAGAATCCGTTCACGTCAGATATTCTTGTTGTACGGTTGACTTTGGTTGCATACTGCCAGCCAGGTTATTCCTCCTTCCTCCTGTCCTGATTGGCTCAGGTATTTCCTGCTTTTTCCTGATTGGCTCAGCATGTGAAGTCTTCGAAGTTGCCCTGTGCTGGATGGTGAGGAAGCATGTTGGCAGGATACGAACCCGGCGTACGCAGGTTCTCACAGGGCGTCTGAGGGTAGAGAAGTGAACAAATTATCAGAAAAAATGAAGGGAAGAAGAAAGGAGAGAGACAGGAATAAGAGGTTCTCACACAGAGCCCGAGGGATGAGCGAACAGGAAACACAGACAGGAATAAGAGGTTCTCACACAGAGCCCGAGGGATGAGCGAACAGGAAACACAGACAGGAATAAGAGGTTCTCACACAGAGCCCGAGGGATGAGCGAACAGGAAACACAGACAGGAATAAGAGGTTCTCACACAGAGCCCGAGGGATGAGCGAACAGGAAACACAGACAGGAATAAGAGGTTCTCACACAGAGCCCGAGGGATGAGCGAACAGGAAACACAGACAGGAATAAGAGGTTCTCACACAGAGCCTGAGGGATGAGCGAACAGGAAACACAGACAGGAATAAGAGGTTCTCACACAGAGCCCGAGGGATGAGTGAACAGGAAACACAGACAGGAATAAGAGGTTCTCACACAGAGCCCGAGGGATGAGCGAACAGGAAGACAGACAGAAATTAGAGGTTCTCACACAGAGCCCGAGGGATGAGCGAACAGGAAACACAGACAGGAATAAGAGGTTCTCACACAGAGCCTGAGGGATGAGCGAACAGGAAACACAGACAGGAATAAGAGGTTCTCACACAAAGCCCGAGGGATGAGCGAACAGGAAACACAGACAGGAATAAGAGGTTCTCACACAGAGCCCGAGGGATGAGCGAACAGGAAACACAGACAGGAATAAGAGGTTCTCACACAGAGCCCGAGGGATGAGCGAACAGGAAACACAGACAGGAATAAGAGGTTCTCACACAGAGCCTGAGGGATGAGCGAACAGGAAACACAGACAGGAATAAGAGGTTCTCACACAGAGCCCGAGGGATGAGTGAACAGGAAACACAGACAGGAATAAGAGGTTCTCACACAGAGCCCGAGGGATGAGCGAACAGGAAGACAGACAGAAATTAGAGGTTCTCACACAGAGCCCGAGGGATGAGCGAACAGGAAACACAGACAGGAATAAGAGGTTCTCACACAGAGCCTGAGGGATGAGCGAACAGGAAACACAGACAGGAATAAGAGGTTCTCACACAAAGCCCGAGGGATGAGCGAACAGGAAACACAGACAGGAATAAGAGGTTCTCACACAGAGCCCGAGGGATGAGCGAACAGGAAACACAGACAGGAATAAGAGGTTCTCACACAGAGCCCGAGGAATGAGCGAACAGGAAGACAGACCGAAATTAGAGGTTCTCACACAGAGCCCGAGGGATGAGCGAACAGGAAACACAGACAGGAATAAGAGGTTCTCAGACAGAGCCCGAGGGATGAGCGAACAGGAAACACAGACAGGAATAAGAGGTTCTCACACAGAGCCCGAGGGATGAGCGAACAGGAAACACAGACAGGAATAAGAGGTTCTCACACAGAGCCCGAGGGATGAGCGAACAGGAAACACAGACACGAATAAGAGGTTCTCACACAGAGCCCGAGGGATGAGCGAACAGGAAGACAGAAAGAAATGAGAGGTTCTCACACAGAGCCCGAGGGATGAGCGAACAGGAAACACAGACAGGAATAAGAGGTTCTCACACAGAGCCCGAGAGATGAGCGAACAGGAAACACAGACAGGAATCAGAGGTTCTCACACAGAGCCCGAGGGATGAGCGAACAGGAAACACAGACAGGAATAAGAGGTTCTCACACAGAGCCCGAGGGATGAGTGAACAGGAAACACAGACAGGAATAAGAGGTTCTCACACAGAGCCCGAGGGATGAGCGAACAGGAAACACAGACAGGAATAAGCGGTTCTCACACAGAGCCCGAGGGATGAGCGAACAGGAAACACAGACAGGAATAAGAGGTTCTCACACAGAGCCCGAGGGATGAGCGAACAGGTAACACAGACAGGAATAAGAGGTTCTCACACAGAGCCCGAGGGATGAGTGAACAGGAAACACAGACAGGAATAAGAGGTTCTCACACAGAGCCCGAGGGATGAGCGAACAGGAAGACAGAAAGAAATTAGAGGTTCTCACACAGAGCCCGAGGGATGAGCGAACAGGAAACACAGACAGGAATAAGAGGTTCTCACACAGAGCCCGAGAGATGAGCGAACAGGAAACACAGACAGGAATCAGAGGTTCTCACACAGAGTCCGAGGGATGAGCGAACAGGAAACACAGACAGGAATAAGAGGTTCTCACACAGAGCCCAAGGGATGAGCAAACAGGAAACACAGACAGGAATAAGAGGTTCTCACACAGAGCCCGAGGGATGAGCGAACAGGAAACACAGACAAGAATAAGAGGTTCTCACACAGAGCCCGAGGGATGAGCAAACAGGAAACACAGACAGGAATAAGAGGTTCTCACACAGAGCCCGAGGGATGAGCGAACAGGAAACACAGACAAGAATAAGAGGTTCTCACACAGAGCCCGAGGGATGAGCAAACAGGAAGGACAGACAGGAATAAGAGGTTTTCACACAGAGCCCGAGGGATGAGCGAACAGGAAGGACAGACAGGAATAAGAGGTTCTCACACAGAGCCTGAGAGATGAGCGAAAAGGGAACACAGACAGGAATAAGACTTCCGGTAGTAGAGAGGAGTGAACATACTGTATTGGAAAGAAACCAAAGAGAAAATACTGCCAAAAATCACCCTGCAAAAATCCCCCTTTTCTTTTATAGTGCACTACTAAGTCTAAAGTAGTGAATAGGGTGCCATTTTGGGTAAGAAAGATGAAACGGAGGAACGGATTAAACGGAGGAATGCAGGGTAAAGGAGGATGATATAACTCCATGCAGCGAACCAACCATCTCTCTCTCTCTCTTTCCACAGAGGGTTCTACATGGTTCTATGTGAAACCAGAAAGGCTTCTCCCTGGAACCAAAAAGGAAACAGCCAAATAACCCTTTTGGAACCTTTTTGCCAAGAGTGTACACTTGAAAATCAGAAGCTGTCACCCCCACCCAAAGCTCTCATTGTAAACCCACTTGGCCGGTCCTACAGACCATCCGTGATTAAATTGAAACCATTTCCACAATCTCGCACCTTCTCTTTTATCACTGTGCCTCTCTCTCTATTTTATTTATTTATTTTTGTCTCCCTGTCTTTCTCCCCCCTATCTACCCTGTCTTGGTCCAACAATTTTTTCCAGACACTGCAAATACTTAGCCAGAGATAGAGCTGGCCTACTGACATGGCGCTTGACGTCCTCCAGACTCAGAGCTGCTCCCCGGTCGTTGCTGTTGCTGCGTTTGTGTTTCTTATTTGAGCACCGACACAGCTTGTACTTGATCACCTGCAAACAAGCAAACACAGTAGCTGGTCTTTGAAGCAGTGCCTCAGAGAACCAGACTTTTGGAATGCAGCCAACTGACTGTTCATCTGTTTTCCTTTATCTTTTACAAACTGCTGGTGAACAGGTTTCCCTGTTTATTACTGGATTCGTATTGAGACAAATGAATATAGTAAAGAAAAATTTATATCATTGAAAGGCAATTGATCGTACATACACAGCCATGATTTCTAGTGTCAGTAATGTTAACAATAATGAGATAAGCTACTGATCCCAGTTTATTCCAATTATTCCATTATTTGTATGTTTTATTTTATATAGATAGAATTAATTATGAGTACATGAACATACAGTAAACAGAAAGACATCCTTGTTGAACAGGAAGCTATTCTACCCAGGGAGGTTGCTCCTCTGATACAAATCGACAGCAACAGAAGACACACCGGAAACCCCAAGACATAAACTGTTTCAGGACACACCGGATACAATTTTGAAGAAAGATCTGACAGGAAACGTAGAAACATTTTATATTTACAAAATGAATGCTTACCTCATATAGGTAGTCAAAGAGCTCCAAGATGGTGAGGATACTGGCGCCAATGAACAGACCCATCTGACCACCAATATCACCTGAAAACACATGGAGAGAATCATCTGACCACCAATATCACCTGAAAACACATGGAGAGAACCATCTGACCACCAATATCACCTGAAAACACATGGAGAGAATCATCTGACCACCAATATCACCTGAAAACACATGGAGAGAATCATCTGACCACCAATATCACCTGAAAACACATGGAGAGAACCATCTGACCACTAATATCACCTGAAAACACATGAAGAGAACCATCTGACCACCAATATCACCTGAAAACACATGGAGAGAACCATCTGACCACCAATATCACCTGAAAACACATGGAGAGAACCATCTGACCACCAATATCACCTGAAAACACATGGAGAGAATCATCTGACCACCAATATCACCTGAAAACACATGGAGAGAACCATCTGACCACTAATATCACCTGAAAACACATGGAGAGAACCATCTGACCACCAATATCACCTGAAAACACATGGAGAGAACCATCTGACCACCAATATCACCTGAAAACACATGGAGAGAACCATCTGACCACCAATATCACCTGAAAACACATGGAGAGAACCATCTAACCACCAATATCACCTGAAAACACATGGAGAGACCCATCTGACCACCAATATCACCTGAAAACACATGGAGAGAACCATCTAACCACCAATATCACCTGAAAACACATGGAGAGAACCACCTGACCACCAATATCACCTGAAAACACATGGAGAGAACCATCTGACCACCAATATCACCTGAAAACACATGAAGAGAACCATCTGACCACCAATATCACCTGAAAACACATGGAGAGACCCATCTGACCACCAATATCACCTGAAAACACATGGAGAGAACCATCTAACCACCAATATCACCTGAAAACACATGGAGAGAACCATCTGACCACCAATATCACCTGAAAACACATGGAGAGACCCATGTGACCACCAATATCACCTGAAAACACATGGAGAGAACCATCTGGCCACCAATATCACCTGAAAACACATGGAGAGACCCATCTGACCACCAATATCACCTGAAAACACATGGAGAGAACCATCTGACCACCAATATCACCTGAAAACACATGGAGAGAACCATCTAACCACCAATATCACCTGAAAACACATGGAGAGAACCATCTGACCACCAATATCACCTGAAAACACATGGAGAGAACCATCTAACCACCAATATCACCTGAAAACACATGGAGAGAACCATCTGACCACCAATATCACCTGAAAACACATGGAGAGACCCATCTGACCACCAATATCACCTGAAAACACATGGAGAGAACCATCTGACCACCAATATCACCTGAAAACACATGACATACATGATGAAACATGCATGATGAAAAATAGGCAACGGCTTTGTGTCCGAAACCTGAAATGTTGGTTCCATAGTAAATTAAGTAATATTGAGTTCATGTTTGTATTCACAGGCTAAAACATAATTGAAAAATGTTGTACTCAGCTATAACGACACACCTCAGGGTGGTTAAAATCAATTTAATTAAAACTTATAATAACTGTATTTGCTATTTTGTTCAGCAATTTCCGATCAACTGCTGACCAGCATTTTCTTACCCAGCAACCCTGCGAACTCGTAAGCTTTCGTCTGCTCGATGGTCTCGTAGTTCAGAGCCTCAAAGAAGATATCCAGAACCAGGATGTTATCACTGTCAACCAAGAGGAGAGGGAAGAGAGGAAGAAGAAGATAACTTATTGTCTAAAATGACACAGCTATTAGTATTTTTGTTTTCTCCTAACCCCCTAAGATACCCAGACCTTAAAGACACAGCTATTAGTATTTTTGTTCTCTCCTAACCCCCTAAGACACCCAGACCTTAAAGACACAGCTATTAGTATTTTTGTTCTCTCCTAACCCCCTAAGACACCCAGACCTTAAAGACACAGCTATTAGTATTTTTGTTCTCTCCTAACCCCCTAAGACACCCAGACCTTAAAGACACAGCTATTAGTATTTTTGTTCTCTCCTAACCCCCTAAGACACCCAGACCTTAAAGACACAGCTATTAGTATTTTTGTTCTCTCCTAACCCCCTAAGACACCCAGACCTTAAAGACACAGCTATTAGTATTTTTGTTCTCTCCTAACCCCCTAAGACACCCAGACCTTAAAGACACAGCTATTAGTATTTTTGTTTTCTCCTAACCCCTAAGACACCCAGACCTTAAAGACACAGCTATTAGTATTTTTGTTTTCTCCTAACCCCTAAGACACCCAGACCTTAAAGACACAGCTATTAGTATTTTTGTTTTCTCCTAACCCCTAAGACACCCAGACCTTAAAGACACAGCTATTAGTATTTTTGTTTTCTCCTAACCCCTAAGACACCCAGACCTTAAAGACACAGCTATTAGTATTTTTGTTTTCTCCTAACCCCCTAAGACACCCAGACCTTAAAGACACAGCTATTAGTATTTTTGTTCTCTCCTAACCCCCTAAGACACCCAGACCTTAAAGACACAGCTATTAGTATTTTTGTTCTCTCCTAACCCCCTAAGACACCCAGACCTTAAAGACACAGCTATTAGTATTTTTGTTCTCCCCTAACCCCCTAAGACACCCAGACCTTAAAGACACAGCTATTAGTATTTTTGTTCTCTCCTAACCCCCTAAGACACCCAGACCTTAAAGACACAGCTATTAGTATTTTTGTTTTCTCCTAACCCCCTAAGACACCCAGACCTTAAAGACACGGTGCAGCACCCCTGGAGCAGTTTCGGGGTTAAGTGTCTTGATCAAGGACACAACAGCAGGAGACGGCATCTAGGAACCTTCAATAAAACCAACAAGTCCACTTCATACTTAATACCCACATCTAACAGCAATTGAGCATTGATTGGCACGGCAGGCTGTCCCTCTCCTCGCCTGCATGATTTCCTGTTTCTAATCTTCATATAGATGACTGAGCAGATGTTTCAGGTTGAGCAAATCATTTGTGGTCGTGCGTGTGCATGTGTGTGTAGTTTGCCTTCAGATAATTTCCTCCTGGCTTGGATCCGCCATTGAGGGAAACATACGAAGGAAATTTTTCCTGTTGTGATTTCACTGTACTAAATTATACACTATATATACAAAGGTATGTGGACACCATTTCAAATGAGTGGATTCGGCTAATTCAGCCACACCGTTACTGACAGGTGAATAAAATAGAACACACAGCCATGCAATCTCCTTAGACAAACATTAGCAGTAGAATGGTCTTACTGAAGACCTCAGTGACTTTCAACGTGGCACAGTACATGTAGGATGCCACCTTTCCAAAAAATCAGTTTGTCAAATTTCTGCCCTGCTAGAGCTGCCCCGGTCCACCGTAAGTGCTGTTGTTGTGAAGTGGAAAAATCTAGGAGGAACAATGTCTCAGCCATGAAGTGGTAGGCCACACAAACTCACAGAACGGAACCACCGTGTACAGAAGCATGAAGCGCGTAAAAATGGTCTGTCCTTGGTTGCAACATTCACTACCGAGTTCCAAACTGCCTTTACAAGCAACGTCAGCACAAGAACTGTTCGTCGGGAGCTTCATGAATTGGGTTTCCATGGCCGAGCAGTTGTACACAAGCCTAAGATCACGATGTGCAATGCCAAGCGTTAGCTGGAGTGGCGTAAAGCTCGCCGTCATTGGACTCTGGAGCAGTGGAAACGCATTCTCTGGAGTGATGAATCACGCTTCACCATCTGGCAGTCCGACGGATGAATCTGGGCTTGGTGGATGCCAGGAGAACGCTACAAGACCGACAACGGTAAAGTTTGGTGGAGGAGAAATAATGGTCTGGGGCTATTTTTCATGGTTTGGGCTAGGCCCCATAGTTCCAGTGTAGGGAAATCTTAAAACAGAAATGGTTTGTTGAGATCGGTGTAGAAGAACTTGACTGGTCTGCACAGAGCCCTGTCCTCAACCCCATCGAACACCTTTGAAATGAATTGGAAGGCCGATTGCGAGCCAGGCCTAATCGCCCAACATCAGTGGCCAAACTCACTAATGCTCTTTTGGCTGAATGGAAGTTCCCGCAGCAATGTTCCAACATCTAGTGGAAAGCCTTCCCAGATGAGAAGAGGCTGTTATAGCAGCTCCATTTTAATGCCCATGAATTTGGAACAAGATGTTCGACAGGCAGGTGTCCACATACCTTTGGTACCTCTCTCTCTCATCACTCTTTCCCTCTCTCATCTCTTGTCTGTAGAATGTGAAGCAGGGATTACTGTACATCAAGGCCTCGGGCACAGTGGATTATTTAGTTTCTGAATATCTGGTAAACAAGTGTTGTGTCGAAACTACAGGAATCCAAATGCAGGGCAAGTTAGACTACTAGTGTGCATCCCAAAACTGCACCCTATTCCATAAATAGTGCACTACTTTTGACCAGGGCTACATAGGGAATACGGTGCCAATTGGAACCATCAACACTACAGCTGTTTCTCTTTGACGATAAATCGGCAGGTACATGTTTTAATACCTTTATCATGGCTTTGACGTAACTAAAATCACAGTAAATCTAGTCAATCAGAAAATACTTTTGATGTTCACAAACAAGACTTTGTGACTCAGGCAAATCCGAGTCACATATAGAATGTAGAACATGTATAATCTGAATCACATATAGAATGTAGAGCATGTATAATCTGAATCACATATAGAATGTAGAGCATGTATAATCTGAATCACATATAGAATGTAGAACATGTATAATCTGAGTCACATATAGAATGTAGAACATGTATAATCTGAATCACATATAGAATGTAGAACATGTATAATCTGAATCACATATAGAATGTAGAGCATGTATAATCTGAATCACATATAGAATGTAGAACACATATAATCTGAATCACATATAGAATGTAGAACATATATGTATAATCTGAATCACATATAGAACGTAGAACATGTATAATCTGAATCACATATAGAATGTAGAACATATATGTATAATCTGAATCACATATAGAATGTAGAACACATATAATCTGAATCACATATAGAATGTAGAACATATATGTATAATCTGAATCACATATAGAATGTAGAACATGTATAATCTGAATCACATGTAGAATGTAGAACATGTATAATCTGAATCACATATAGAATGTAGAACATGTATAATCTGAATCACATATAGAATGTAGAACATATATGTATAATCTGAATCACATATAGAATGTAGAACATGTATAATCTGAATCACATATAGAATGTAGAACATGTATAATCTGAGTCACATATAGAATGTAGAACATGTATAATCTGAATCACATATAGAATGTAGAGCATGTATAATCTGAATCACATATAGAATGTAGAATATGTATAATCTGAATCACATATAGAATGTAGAACATATATGTATAATCTGAATCACATATAGAACGTAGAACATGTATAATCTGAATCACATATAGAATGTAGAACATGTATAATCTGAATCACATATAGAATGTAGAACACATATAATCTGAATCACATATAGAATGTAGAACATATATGTATAATCTGAATCACATATAGAATGTAGAACATGTATAATCTGAATCACATATAGAATGTAGAACACATATAATCTGAATCACATATAGAATGTAGAACATGTATAATCTGAATCACATATAGAATGTAGAATATGTATAATCTGAATCACATATAGAATGTAGAACATATATGTATAATCTGAATCACATATATAACGTAGAACATATATAATCTGAATCACATATAGAATGTAGAACATGTATAATCTGAATCACATATAGAATGTAGAACATGTATAATCTGAGTCACATATAGAATGTAGAGCATGTATAATCTGAATCACATATAGAATGTAGAGCATGTATAATCTGAATCACATATAGAATGTAGAACATGTATAATCTGAATCACATATAGAATGTAGAACATGTATAATCTGAATCACATATAGAATGTAGAACATGTATAATCTGAATCACATATAGAATGTAGAGCATGTATAATCTGAATCACATATAGAATGTAGAACATGTATAATCTGAGTCACATATAGAATGTAGAACATGTATAATCTGAATCACATATAGAATGTAGAACATGTATAATCTGAATCACATATAGAATGTAGAACACGTATAATCTGAATCACATATAGAATGTAGAACATGTATAATCTGAATCACATATAGAACGTAGAACATGTATAATCTGAATCACATATATAATGTAGAACATGTATAATCTGAATCACATATAGAATGTAGAACATGTATAATCTGAATCACATATAGAATGTAGAACATATATGTATAATCTGAATCACATATAGAATGTAGAACACATATAATCTGAATCACATATAGAATGTAGAACATATATGTATAATCTGAATCACATATAGAATGTAGAACATGTATAATCTGAATCACATGTAGAATGTAGAACATGTATAATCTGAATCACATATAGAATGTAGAACATGTATAATCTGAATCACATATAGAATGTAGAACATATATGTATAATCTGAATCACATATAGAATGTAGAACATGTATAATCTGAATCACATATAGAATGTAGAACATGTATAATCTGAGTCACATATAGAATGTAGAACATGTATAATCTGAATCACATATAGAATGTAGAGCACATATAATCTGAATCACATATAGAATGTAGAGTATGTATAATCTGAATCACATATAGAATGTAGAACATATATGTATAATCTGAATCACATATAGAACGTAGAACATGTATAATCTGAATCACATATAGAATGTAGAACATGTATAATCTGAATCACATATAGAATGTAGAACACATATAATCTGAATCACATATAGAATGTAGAACATATATGTATAATCTGAATCACATATAGAACGTAGAACATGTATAATCTGAATCACATATAGAATGTAGAACACATATAATCTGAATCACATATAGAATGTAGAACATGTATAATCTGAATCACATATAGAATGTAGAATATGTATAATCTGAATCACATATAGAATGTAGAACATATATGTATAATCTGAATCACATATATAACGTAGAACATATATAATCTGAATCACATGTAGAACATGTATAATCTGAATCACATATAGAATGTAGAACATGTATAATCTGAGTCACATATAGAATGTAGAATATGTATAATCTGAATCACATATAGAATGTAGAACATATATGTATAATCTGAATCACATATAGAACGTAGAACATGTATAATCTGAATCACATATAGAATGTAGAACATGTATAATCTGAATCACATATAGAATGTAGAACACATATAATCTGAATCACATATAGAATGTAGAACATATATGTATAATCTGAATCACATATAGAACGTAGAACATGTATAATCTGAATCACATATAGAATGTAGAACACATATAATCTGAATCACATATAGAATGTAGAACATATATGTATAATCTGAATCACATATAGAATGTAGAACATGTATAATCTGAATCACATATAGAATGTAGAACATGTATAATCTGAATCACATATAGAATGTAGAACACGTATAATCTGAATCACATATAGAATGTAGAACATGTATAATCTGAATCACATATAGAATGTAGAACACATAATCTGAATCACATATAGAATGTAGAACATGTATAATCTGAATCACATATAGAATGTAGAACACATATAATCTGAATCACATGTAGAATGTAGAACATATATAATCTGAATCACATATAGAATGTAGAACATGTATAATCTGAATCACATATAGAACGTAGAACATGTATAATCTGAATCACATATAGAATGTAGAGCATGTATAATCTGAATCACATATAGAATGTAGAACATGTATAATCTGAATCACATATAGAATGTAGAACATGTATAATCTGAGTCACATATAGAATGTAGAACACATATAATCTGAATCACATATAGCATGTAGAACATGTATAAACTGAGTCACATAGAATGTAGAATATGTATAATCTGAATCACATATAGAATGTAGAACATATATGTATAATCTGAATCACATGTAGAACATGTATAATCTGAATCACATATAGAATGTAGAACATGTATAATCTGAGTCACATATAGAATGTAGAATATGTATAATCTGAATCACATATAGAATGTAGAACATATATGTATAATCTGAATCACATATAGAATGTAGAACACATATGATCTGAATCACATATAGAACGTAGAACATGTATAATCTGAATCACATATAGAATGTAGAACATGTATAATCTGAGTCACATATAGAATGTAGAATATGTATAATCTGAATCACATATAGAATGTAGAACACATATAATCTGAATCACATATAGAATGTAGAACATGTATAATCTGAATCACATATAGAATGTAGAACACATATGATCTGAATCACATATAGAATGTAGAACATATATGTATAATCTGAATCACATATAGAATGTAGAACACATATAATCTGAATCACATATAGAATGTAGAACATATATGTATAATCTGAATCACATATAGAACGTAGAACATGTATAATCTGAATCACATATAGAATGTAGAACATGTATAATCTGAATCACATATAGAATGTAGAGCATGTATAATCTGAATCACATATAGAATGTAGAACACATATAATCTGAATCACATATAGAATGTAGAACACATATAATCTGAATCACATATAGAATGTAGAACATGTATAATCTGAATTACATATAGAATGTAGAACACATATAATCTGAATCACATATAGAATGTAGAACACATATAATCTGAATCACATGTAGAATGTAGAACACATATAATCTTAATCACATATAGAATGTAGAACACATATAATCTGAATCACATATAGAATGTAGAACATGTATAATCTGAATCACATATAGAACGTAGAACATGTATAATCTGAATCACATATAGAACGTAGAACATGTATAATCTGAATCACATATAGAATGTAGAACACATATAATCTGAATCACATATAGAATGTAGAACACATATAATCTGAATCACGTATAGAATGTAGAACACATATAATCTGAATCACATATAGAATGTAGAACATGTATAATCTGAATCACATATAGAACGTAGAACATGTATAATCTGAATCACATATAGAATGTAGAACATGTATAATCTGAATCACATATAGAACGTAGAACATCTATAATCTGAATCACATATAGAATATAGAACATGTATAATCTGAATCACATATAGAATGTAGAGCATGTATAATCTGAATCACATGTAGAATGTAGAACACATATAATCTGAATCACATATAGAATGTAGAACACATATAATCTGAATCACATGTAGAATGTAGAACATGTATAATCTGAATCACATGTAGAATGTAGAACATGTATAATCTGAATCACATGTAGAATGTAGAACATGTATAATCTGAATCACATGTAGAATGTAGAACATGTATAATCTGAATCACATATAGAATGTAGAACATGTATAATCTGAATCACATGTAGAATGTAGAACATGTATAATCTGAATCACATGTAGAATGTAGAACATGTATAATCTGAATCACATATAGAATGTAGAACATGTATAATCTGAATCACATATAGAATGTAGAACATGTATAATCTGAATCACATGTAGAATGTAGAACATGTATAATCTGAATCACATATAGAATGTAGAACATGTATAATCTGAATCACATGTAGAATGTAGAACATGTATAATCTGAATCACATGTAGAATGTAGAACATGTATAATCTGAATCACATATAGAATGTAGTGCATGTATAATCTGAATCACATATAGAATGTAGAACATGTATAATCTGAATCACATATAGAATGTAGAACATGTATAATCTGAATCACATGTAGAATGTAGAACATGTATAATCTGAATCACATATAGAATGTAGAACATGTATAATCTGAATCACATGTAGAATGTAGAACATGTATAATCTGAATCACATGTAGAATGTAGAACATGTATAATCTGAATCACATATAGAATGTAGTGCATGTATAATCTGAATCACATATAGAATGTAGAACATGTATAATCTGAATCACATGTAGAATGTAGAACATGTATAATCTGAATCACATGTAGAATGTAGAACACATATAATCTGAATCACATATAGAATGTAGAACATGTATAATCTGAATCACATATAGAATGTAGAACACATATAATCTTAATCACATATAGAATGTAGAACACATATAATCTGAATCACATATAGAACGTAGAACATGTATAATCTGAATCACATATAGAATGTAGAACACATATAATCTGAATCACATATAGAATGTAGAGCATGTATAATCTGAATCACATATAGAATGTAGAACATGTATAATCTGAATCACATATAGAACGTAGAACATGTATAATCTGAATCACATATAGAATGTAGAACATGTATAATCTGAATCACATATAGAATGTAGAGCACGTATAATCTGAATCACATATAGAATGTAGAACACATATAATCTGAATCACATATAGAATGTAGAACACATATAATCTGAATCACATGTAGAATGTAGAACATGTATAATCTGAATCACATGTAGAATGTAGAACATGTATAATCTGAATCACATGTAGAATGTAGAACATGTATAATCTGAATCACATATAGAATGTAGAACACATATAATCTGAATCACATATAGAATGTAGAACATGTATAATCTGAATCACATGTAGAATGTAGAACATGTATAATCTGAATCACATGTAGAATGTAGAACATGTATAATCTGAATCACATATAGAATGTAGAACATGTATAATCTGAATCACATATAGAATGTAGAACATGTATAATCTGAATCACATGTAGAATGTAGAACATGTATAATCTGAATCACATATAGAATGTAGAACATGTATAATCTGAATCACATGTAGAATGTAGAACATGTATAATCTGAATCACATGTAGAATGTAGAACATGTATAATCTGAATCACATATAGAATGTAGAGCATGTATAATCTGAATCACATATAGAATGTAGAACATGTATAATCTGAGTCACATATAGAATGTAGAACATGTATAATCTGAATCACATATAGAACGTAGAACATGTATAATCTGAATCACATGTAGAATGTAGAACATATATAATCTGAATCACATATAGAATGTAGAACATGTATAATCTGAATCACATATAGAACGTAGAACATGTATAATCTGAATCACATATAGAATGTAGAACATGTATAATCTGAATCACATATAGAATGTAGAACATGTATAATCTGAATCACATGTAGAATGTAGAACATGTATAATCTGAATCACATGTAGAATGTAGAACATGTATAATCTGAATCACATGTAGAATGTAGAACATGTATAATCTGAATCACATATAGAATGTAGAACACATATAATCTGAATCACATATAGAATGTAGAACATGTATAATCTGAATCACATGTAGAATGTAGAACATGTATAATCTGAATCACATATAGAATGTAGAACATGTATAATCTGAATCACATATAGAACGTAGAACATGTATAATAAACTCCCTGACATTCTCTCTGTCTCTCTCTCCTCTGATTTGCAGGAGCGGCTGTGTGTTACGTTTCAGTGTCAGCGTGTGCACATCACGTTGTCGCCAGACAAACGGTTGTCAGCTCCTCTCCTTACTCTTCTGATTAACCTGGGATCTCTGACCCACTGGAACTGTCTAATACACACACACACCCTAGAGCAGCTGGCATGAGAGCAACAGTCAGACAATCCCACCTTCTGGTGCCCTGTGTAATGACTGTCCAGTGAGGATCCATATAGGTCAGATCAGCTTTGCAATAAATGACTTCAACCAGACCCCGTCTCACCCGCAGAGGGGGGAGGAGGGAACTGGTGGGGGTTGACTGTCACGCCCTGACCTTAGAGATCATTTTTATGTCTCTATTTTGGTTTGGTCAGGGCGTGAGTTGGGGTGGGCATTCTATGTTTTGTTCTATGTTTTCTATTTCTGTGTGTTTGGCCGGGTGTGGTTCCACCCGACAGAGCATGTCCTCGATTTGACGTCACCTGAGTCAGCTCTCCATACTCGTCCTGAGGAGCGTGCTAGCCGTCTGGTGAAGACTGTCTCAGCCCCACGCTCCAGACCTCCAGTGCGCCTCCACAGCCCGGTGAGTCCTGCGCCAGCTCTGCGCACTGTGTCCCCAGTGCGTCTGCACAGCCCAGTGCGTCCTGTGCCTGCGCACCGCACGTGCCGGGCCAAAATCACCATCCAGCCAGGACGGTTTGTGCAGGCTCTTAGCTCGAGACCTCCAGTGTGCATCCACGGCCCAGTGTATCCGGTGTTTCGGCCAAGGACAAGGCCTCCTCCATGTCTCCCCAGCCTGGTAAGTCTTGTGCCAGAGTCGCCCTCCTGTCCGGAGCTGCCAGAGTCGCCCTCCTGTCCGGAGCTGCTAGAGTCGCCCTCCTGTCCAGAGCTGCCAGAGCCGCCCTCCGGTCCGGAGCTGCCAGAGTCGCCCTCCTGTCCGGAGCTGCCAGAGTCGCCCTCCTGTCCGGAGCTGCCAGAGTCGCCCTCCTGTCCGGAGCTGCCAGAGTCGCCCTCCTGTCCGGAGCTGCCAGAGTCGCCCTCCTGTCCTGAGCTGCCAGAGTCGCCCTCCTGTCCGGAGCTGCCAGAGTCGCCCTCCAGTCCGGGCGCTTCAGACAGGAGCCAGAGGCGCCACCTAAGTGGGCCAAGCCTAAGGTGGAGCGGGGTACACGTCCCGCACCAGAGCCGCCACCACGGATAGATGCCCACCCAGACCCTCCCCTATAGGGTTAGGTTTTGCGACCGCACCTTTGGAGGGGGTACTGTGAGTTGGGGTGGGCATTCTATGTTTTGTTCTATGTTTTTTCTATTTCTGTGTGCTTGGCCGGGTGTGGTTCTCAATCAGAGGCAGCTGTCTATCGTTGTCTCTGATTGAGAACCATACTTAGGTAGCCTTTTCCCACCTCTGTTTTGTGGGTAGTTGTTTTCTGTTTTTGTGTCTGCACCAGACAGAACTGTTTCGGTTTCGTTCGTTCTCTTTGTTATTCAGTGTTCAGTTCTTTTGATAAATCATGAACACTTACCACGCTGCGCTTTGGTCCACTTCTTCATACAACGATGACCGTTACATTGAAACCTCACACCCTGTTGTAAATCGAGGACAGAACATCCAGACACACCTCTCCAATGTTCACCAGAGGCCTATGTTCCTGACGAAACTCTAACCACGTTCTAAAGCGAATCCTGGAACAATATTTCAAATAGAACATTGGGAATTTTCAGAGGCCATTATGTGTCCATCTGATGCATTGTGCGTGAAATTTGAAAAATGATGAAAGTGTTTTTTGTTAAGAGAGGGACATGATTTTAGGAGCCATAAGAGATAATAGTTTTACATAACTTTGTACAAGTGACAAGTCACTCCCCAGAGTGAGGTCAGAGAGTGTGTCAGTCTGATGGAACCACCCCTCTCGAACAAACTGCATAAATGATGGGTAACAAAACTAACCTACCAGACCAGAAAGATGTGAAGTTGCAGCTGCACGTTTAAAGTGGTTTGAACTCTGAATCTCAACACGAGGTAGAGACGATAAACTCCCCTCCCGGACAATCACTGGTACGGCTGATTAGCTGTCCTAAGTAAAGTATCTAGAAAAGTGAATTTAAGTGGGACCATTCTATTACCCTTCTCAAACCATCATATTACACTACTCTCATCACCCCACTGGGAAACCATCGATAAGGCTGGCTAGCCTACCTTCAACAAAGCATCATCAAGAGTGAAATGGAAGGAAAATAAACTCTGTAGTTCTGTTCAGAACTACACAACAAGCCACTGGCTGCAGAGGAGAACAACAGAGGGAATCCCTTTTGGACAATCAAAGCCTTACAAGTGTGCCCCAAAAGGCCCAACACCCTTTCCAAGGCGACCCGGTTCAGAGAGATACATGGCGAACCAAGTTATTTTCATGTAAAAAATTATTTCTTACTCCAAGTGGACGGCGGTTCGTATGCAAAATATAGGAGTACTATAAGTGAGAGTAGTTTCTAAATGTACCAACTTTAAGTGTCCCTGTGTCTCTCTCTATCTGTCTCTCTCTGTCTCTGTCTCTGTGTCTCTGTCGCTCTCTCTCTCTGTCACACCCTGGCCATAGAGAGTCTCTCTCTCTGTCTGTCTCTCTCTGTCTCTGTCTCTGTGTCTCTGTCGCTCTCTCTCTCTGTCACACCCTGGCCATAGAGAGTCTCTCTCTCTGTCTGTCTCTCTCTGTCTCTCTCTCTGTCTCTCTCTCTCTCTTTCTCTCTGTCTCTCTCCCTCTCCATGTCTTTTGGTACAAGCAGCCATATTGTTGTCTGTCTAATAGGGATGTGTTTTTAATGTATTAAGTGTGTATGTTTATCCCGTGTTACCATTTAGTTTAATAATTAAACCAATCTGTGTAGTACTGAATCATAAGGCTCAATTTTTCAGTTTTTGATTTGTTAAAAAAGTTTGAAATATCCAATAAATGTCGTTCCACTTCATGATTGTGTCCCACTTGTTGTTGATTCTTCACAAAAAATACAGTTTTATATCTTTATGTTTGAAGCCTGAAATGTGGCAAAGGGTCGCAAAGTTCAAGGGGGCCGAATACTTTCGCAAGGCAATGTAATGCATCATATTGTCCTTTATTTAAACTTCCACACTTGACAGACAGATAAGGAGCAGACAGGTTGACTTCCACACTTGACAGACAGATAAGGAACATACAGGTTAACTTCCACACTTGACAGACAGATAAGGAGCAGACAGGTTAACTTCCACACTTGACAGACAGATAAGGAACAGACAGGTTGACTTCCACACTTGACAGACAGATAAGGAACAGACAGGTTAACTTCCACACTTGACAGACAGATAAGGAACAGACAGGTTAACTACCACACTTGACAGACAGATAAGGAGCAGACAGGTTAACTTCCACACTTGACAGACAGATAAGGAGCAGACAGGTTAACTTCCACACTTGACAGATAGATAAGGAACAGACAGGTTGACTTCCACACTTGACAGACAGATAAGGAACAGACAGGTTAACTTCCACACTTGACAGATAGATAAGGAACAGACAGGTTGACTTCCACACTTGACAGACAGATAAGGAACAGACAGGTTAACTTCCACACTTGACAGACAGATAAGGAACAGACAGGTTGACTTCCACACTTGACAGACAGATAAGGAACAGACAGGTTGACTTCCACACTTGACAGACAGATAAGGAACAGACAGGTTAACTTCCACACTTGACAGACAGATAAGGAACAGACAGGTTAACTTCCACACTTGACAGACAGATAAGGAACAGACAGGTTAACTTCCACACTTGACAGATAGATAAGGAACAGACAGGTTAACTTCCACACTTGACAGACAGATAAGGAACAGACAGGTTAACTTCCACACTTGACAGACAGATAAGGAACAGACAGGTTGACTTCCACACTTGACAGACAGATAAGGAACAGACAGGTTAACTTCCACACTTGACAGACAGATAAGGAACAGACAGGTTGACTTCCACACTTGACAGACAGATAAGGAACAGACAGGTTAACTTCCACACTTGACAGACAGATAAGGAACAGACAGGTTAACTTCCACACTTGACAGATAGATAAGGAGCAGACAGGTTGACTTCCACACTTGACAGATAGATAAGGAACAGACAGGTTGACTTACGCAATGTATTGCTCAGTCTTGTTGTACTTCTTGGCCAGGTACTTGGCTGAGGCCTTACTGGGAATCTTGACGAAGGACATCTCCTTTCCAAAGCGCGTCATGTTGCAGGGTGTCTCACACACGCAGTAGTCATTATCCCTCTCCACCAGAAAGTCTATAAGGGGACACAACAAGGGGACACAACATGGGGACACAACAAGGGGACAGTTGTCCTTTATATGTAGTGCACTACAGCACGTTGCGGGCCGTGAGAAACAGATAATCCACTCAGCAAAAACTGGTTGATTCAACATGGATTCCACATCATTTTCAACCACGTTTACACATGAATCAACACTTAAAACTGATTGGATTTGCAAATGACATGGTGAAATGTTTTGTTGATTTCACGTTGACAACTCAACCAAACGTAAATCAAAACTAAATGTTGAACTGACGTCTGTACCCAGTGGGAGGGAGGGATGGAGAGAGAGAGAGAGAGACTACATGACCAAAAGTATGTGGACACCTGCTTGTTGAAGATCTCATTCCAAAATCATGGGCATTAATATGGAGTTTGTCCCCCCTTTGCTGCTATAACAGCCTCCACTCTTCTGGGAAGGCTTTCCACTAGATGTTGGAACATCGCTGTGGGGACTTGCTTCCATTCAGCCACAAGAGCATTAGTGTGGTCGGGCACTGATGTTGGGCAATTAGGACTGGCTCACAGTCGGCGTTCCATGGGGTTGAAGTCAGGGCTCTGTGTAGGCCAGTCAAGTACTTCCACACTGATCTAGATTACCCATTTCTGTATGGACCTGGCTTCGTGAACGGACAGAGATAGGAGGTTTTACTTACCCAAGGCAGGGTCGGCACACTCCTTGTACTGCTCTGGGGTACAGTATGGGGCATCTCCTGAGGAAAACATGACAGAGAGACAGAACACAATGTCCTGGATGAGGAAGAGGATGAAGAGGGGACATCTCTGTCATTACAACTCCTTGTTCTCTCTTGATTGATTTCATATGTCTTATATAAAAAATAAATGTTTTATTTTACCAGTCAAGAAAAAATTGTTATTTACAATGATGGCCTACACTGACCAAACCCAGACGATGCTGGCCCTATGGTAGTCCCAATCACAGCCAGATGTGAAACAGCCTGGATTTGAACCAGGGACTGCAGTGACACCTCTTGCACTGAGATGCAGTGCCTTAGACCACTGTGCCACTCAGGAGCACTATCTGCCTGGAGTACTCCTCCTACCATGTTGATCTAATCTCCTCATTTAATGACTGATGTCATGGGTCTTATCTGCCTGGAGTATTCCTCCTACCATGTTGATCTAATCTCCTCATTTAATGACTGATGTCATCGGTCTTATCTGCCTGGAGTATTCCTCCTACCATGTTGATCTAATCTCCTCATTTAATGACTGATGTCATCGGTCTTATCTGCCTGGAGTATTCCTCCTACCATGTTGATCTAATCTCCTCATTTAATGACTGATGTCATCGGTCTTATCTGCCTGGAGTACTCCTCCTACCATGTTGATCTAATCTCCTCATTTAATGACTGATGTCATGGGTCTTATCTGCCTGGAGTACTCCTCCTACCATGTTGATCTAATCTCCTCATTTAATGACTGATGTCATGGGTCTTATCTGCCTGGAGTACTCCTCCTACCATGTTGATCTAATCTCCTCATTTAATGACTGATGTCATCGGTCTTATCTGCCTGGAGTATTCCTCCTACCATGTTGATCTAATCTCCTCATTTAATGACTGATGTCATGGGTCTTATCTGCCTGGAGTACTCCTCCTACCATGTTGATCTAATCTCCTCATTTAATGACTGATGTCATGGGTCTTATCTGCCTGGAGTACTCCTCCTACCATGTTGATCTAATCTCCTCATTTAATGACTGATGTCATCGGTCTTATCTGCCTGGAGTATTCCTCCTACCATGTTGATCTAATCTCCTCATTTAATGACTGATGTCATCGGTCTTATCTGCCTGGAGTATTCCTCCTACCATGTTGATCTAATCTCCTCATTTAATGACTGATGTCATCAGTCTTATCTGCCTGGAGTACCCCTCCTACCATGTTGATCTAATCTCCTCATTTAATGACTGATGTCATCGGTCTTATCTGCCTGGAGTACTCCTCCTACCATGTTGATCTAATCTCCTCATTTAATGACTGATGTCATCGGTTGACATTCAGTAACTATAGTTATTCACATCCCTGCCACACTGTTGACATTCAGTAACTATAGTTATTCACATCCCTGTCACACTGTTGACATTCAGTAACTATAGTTATTCACATCCCTGTCACACTGTTGACATTCAGTAACTATAGTTATTCACATCCCTGTCACACTGTTGACATTCAGTAACTATAGTTATTCACATCCCTGTCACACTGTTGACATTCAGTAACTATAGTTATTCACATCCCTGCCACACTGTTGACATTCAGTAACTATAGTTATTCACATCCCTGCCACACTGTTGACATTCAGTAACTATAGTTATTCACATCCCTGTCACACTGTTGACATTCAGTAACTATAGTTATTCACATCCCTGCCACACTGTTGACATTCAGTAACTATAGTTATTCACATCCCTGCCACACTGTTGACATTCAGTAACTATAGTTATTCACATCCCTGCCACACTGTTGACATTCAGTAACTATAGTTATTCACATCCCTGTCACACTGTTGACATTCAGTAACTATAGTTATTCACATCCCTGCCACACTGTTGACATTCAGTAACTATAGTTATTCACATCCCTGCCACACTGTTGACATTCAGTAACTATAGTTATTCACATCCCTGCCACACTGTTGACATTCAGTAACTATAGTTATTCACATCCCTGTCACACTGTTGACATTCAGTAACTATAGTTATTCACATCCCTGTCACACTGTTGACATTCAGTAACTATAGTTATTCACATCCCTGTCACACTGTTGACATTCAGTAACTGTAGTTATTCACATCCCTGCCACACTGTTGACATTCAGTAACTGTAGTTATTCACATCCCTGCCAAACTGTTGACATTCAGTAACTATAGTTATTCACATCCCTGTCACACTGTTGACATTCAGTAACTGTAGTTATTCACATCCCTGCCACACTGTTGACATTCAGTAACTGTAGTTATTCACATCCCTGTCCACACTGTTGACATTCAGTAACTATAGTTATTCACATCCCTGCCACACTGTTGACATTCAGTAACTATAGTTATTCACATCCCTGTCCACACTGTTGACATTCAGTAACTATAGTTATTCACATCCCTGCCACACTGTTGACATTCAGTAACTATAGTTATTCACATCCCTGTCACACTGTTGACATTCAGTAACTGTAGTTATTCACATCCCTGCCACACTGTTGACATTCAGTAACTATAGTTATTCACATCCCTGTCCACACTGTTGACATTCAGTAACTATAGTTATTCACATCCCTGCCACACTGTTGACATTCAGTAACTATAGTTATTCACATCCCTGCCACACTGTTGACATTCAGTAACTATAGTTATTCACATCCCTGCCACACTGTTGACATTCAGTAACTATAGTTATTCACATCCCTGCCACACTGTTGACATTCAGTAACTATAGTTATTCACATCCCTGCCACACTGTTGACATTCAGTAACTATAGTTATTCACATCCCTGTCACACTGTTGACATTCAGTAACTATAGTTATTCACATCCCTGTCACACTGTTGACATTCAGTAACTATAGTTATTCACATCCCTGTCACACTGTTGACATTCAGTAACTATAGTTATTCACATCCCTGCCACACTGTTGACATTCAGTAACTATAGTTATTCACATCCCTGTCACACTGTTGACATTCAGTAACTATAGTTATTCACATCCCTGTCACACTGTTGACATTCAGTAACTATAGTTATTCACATCCCTGTCCACACTGTTGACATTCAGTAACTATAGTTATTCACATCCCTGTCACACTGTTGACATTCAGTAACTATAGTTATTCACATCCCTGTCACACTGTTGACATTCAGTAACTATAGTTATTCACATCCCTGTCACACTGTTGACATTCAGTAACTATAGTTATTCACATCCCTGTCCACACTGTTGACATTCAGTAACTATAGTTATTCACATCCCTGCCACACTGTTGACATTCAGTAACTATAGTTATTCACATCCCTGTCCACACTGTTGACATTCAGTAACTATAGTTATTCACATCCCTGTCACACTGTTGACATTCAGTAACTATAGTTATTCACATCCCTGTCACACTGTTGACATTCAGTAACTATAGTTATTCACATCCCTGCCACACTGTTGACATTCAGTAACTATAGTTATTCACATCCCTGTCACACTGTTGACATTCAGTAACTATAGTTATTCACATCCCTGTCACACTGTTGACATTCAGTAACTATAGTTATTCACATCCCTGTCACACTGTTGACATTCAGTAACTATAGTTATTCACATCCCTGTCCACACTGTTGACATTCAGTAACTATAGTTATTCACATCCCTGTCACACTGTTGACATTCAGTAACTATAGTTATTCACATCCCTGTCCACACTGTTGACATTCAGTAACTGTAGTTATTCACATCCCTGCCACACTGTTGACATTCAGTAACTATAGTTATTCACATCCCTGCCACACTGTTGACATTCAGTAACTATAGTTATTCACATCCCTGTCACACTGTTGACATTCAGTAACTATAGTTATTCACATCCCTGCCACACTGTTGACATTCAGTAACTGTAGTTATTCACATCCCTGTCACACTGTTGACATTCAGTAACTATAGTTATTCACATCCCTGCCACACTGTTGACATTCAGTAACTATAGTTATTCACATCCCTGCCACACTGTTGACATTCAGTAACTATAGTTATTCACATCCCTGTCACACTGTTGACATTCAGTAACTATAGTTATTCACATCCCTGCCACACTGTTGACATTCAGTAACTGTAGTTATTCACATCCCTGCCACACTGTTGACATTCAGTAACTATAGTTATTCACATCCCTGCCACACTGTTGACATTCAGTAACTATAGTTATTCACATCCCTGTCACACTGTTGACATTCAGTAACTATAGTTATTCACATCCCTGTCACACTGTTGACATTCAGTAACTATAGTTATTCACATCCCTGCCACACTGTTGACATTCAGTAACTATAGTTATTCACATCCCTGTCACACTGTTGACATTCAGTAACTATAGTTATTCACATCCCTGTCCACACTGTTGACATTCAGTAACTATAGTTATTCACATCCCTGCCACACTGTTGACATTCAGTAACTATAGTTATTCACATCCCTGTCCACACTGTTGACATTCAGTAACTATAGTTATTCACATCCCTGCCACACTGTTGACATTCAGTAACTATAGTTATTCACATCCCTGTCCACACTGTTGACATTCAGTAACTATAGTTATTCACATCCCTGCCACACTGTTGACATTCAGTAACTATAGTTATTCACATCCCTGTCACACTGTTGACATTCAGTAACTATAGTTATTCACATCCCTGTCACACTGTTGACATTCAGTAACTATAGTTATTCACATCCCTGTCCACACTGTTGACATTCAGTAACTATAGTTATTCACATCCCTGCCACACTGTTGACATTCAGTAACTATAGTTATTCACATCCCTGTCCACACTGTTGACATTCAGTAACTATAGTTATTCACATCCCTGCCACACTGTTGACATTCAGTAACTATAGTTATTCACATCCCTGTCACACTGTTGACATTCAGTAACTATAGTTATTCACATCCCTGTCACACTGTTGACATTCAGTAACTATAGTTATTCACATCCCTGTCACACTGTTGACATTCAGTAACTATAGTTATTCACATCCCTGTCACACTGTTGACATTCAGTAACTATAGTTATTCACATCCCTGTCACACTGTTGACATTCAGTAACTATAGTTATTCACATCCCTGTCACACTGTTGACATTCAGTAACTATAGTTATTCACATCCCTGTCACACTGTTGACATTCAGTAACTATAGTTATTCACATCCCTGTCACACTGTTGACATTCAGTAACTATAGTTATTCACATCCCTGTCACACTGTTGACATTCAGTAACTATAGTTATTCACATCCCTGCCACACTGTTGACATTCAGTAACTGTAGTTATTCACATCCCTGTCACACTGTTGACATTCAGTAACTATAGTTATTCACATCCCTGCCACACTGTTGACATTCAGTAACTATAGTTATTCACATCCCTGCCACACTGTTGACATTCAGTAACTATAGTTATTCACATCCCTGTCACACTGTTGACATTCAGTAACTATAGTTATTCACATCCCTGCCACACTGTTGACATTCAGTAACTGTAGTTATTCACATCCCTGCCACACTGTTGACATTCAGTAACTATAGTTATTCACATCCCTGCCACACTGTTGACATTCAGTAACTATAGTTATTCACATCCCTGTCACACTGTTGACATTCAGTAACTATAGTTATTCACATCCCTGTCACACTGTTGACATTCAGTAACTATAGTTATTCACATCCCTGCCACACTGTTGACATTCAGTAACTATAGTTATTCACATCCCTGTCACACTGTTGACATTCAGTAACTATAGTTATTCACATCCCTGTCCACACTGTTGACATTCTGTAACTATAGTTATTCACATCCCTGCCACACTGTTGACATTCAGTAACTATAGTTATTCACATCCCTGTCCACACTGTTGACATTCAGTAACTATAGTTATTCACATCCCTGCCACACTGTTGACATTCAGTAACTATAGTTATTCACATCCCTGTCCACACTGTTGACATTCAGTAACTATAGTTATTCACATCCCTGCCACACTGTTGACATTCAGTAACTATAGTTATTCACATCCCTGTCACACTGTTGACATTCAGTAACTATAGTTATTCACATCCCTGTCACACTGTTGACATTCAGTAACTATAGTTATTCACATCCCTGTCCACACTGTTGACATTCAGTAACTATAGTTATTCACATCCCTGCCACACTGTTGACATTCAGTAACTATAGTTATTCACATCCCTGTCCACACTGTTGACATTCAGTAACTATAGTTATTCACATCCCTGCCACACTGTTGACATTCAGTAACTATAGTTATTCACATCCCTGTCCACACTGTTGACATTCAGTAACTATAGTTATTCACATCCCTGCCACACTGTTGACATTCAGTAACTATAGTTATTCACATCCCTGTCACACTGTTGACATTCAGTAACTATAGTTATTCACATCCCTGTCCACACTGTTGACATTCAGTAACTATAGTTATTCACATCCCTGCCACACTGTTGACATTCAGTAACTATAGTTATTCACATCCCTGTCCACACTGTTGACATTCAGTAACTATAGTTATTCACATCCCTGTCACACTGTTGACATTCAGTAACTATAGTTATTCACATCCCTGTCACACTGTTGACATTCAGTAACTATAGTTATTCACATCCCTGTCCACAATGTTGACATTCAGTAACTATAGTTATTCACATCCCTGTCCACAATGTTGACATTCAGTAACTATAGTTATTCACATCCCTGTCCACACTGTTGACATTCAGTAACTATAGTTATTCACATCCCTGCCACACTGTTGACATTCAGTAACTATAGTTATTCACATCCCTGTCCACAATGTTGACATTCAGTAACTATAGTTATTCACATCCCTGTCCACAATGTTGACATTCAGTAACTATAGTTATTCACATCCCTGTCCACAATGTTGACATTCAGTAACTATAGTTATTCACATCCCTGTCCACAATGTTGACATTCAGTAACTATAGTTATTCACATCCCTGTCCACACTGTTGACATTCAGTAACTATAGTTATTCACATCCCTGTCCACAATGTTGACATTCAGTAACTATAGTTATTCACATCCCTGTCACACTGTTGACATTCAGTAACTATAGTTATTCACATCCCTGTCCACAATGTTGACATTCAGTAACTATAGTTATTCACATCCCTGTCCACAATGTTGACATTCAGTAACTATAGTTATTCACATCCCTGTCACACTGTTGACATTCAGTAACTATAGTTATTCACATCCCTGTCACACTGTTGACATTCAGTAACTATAGTTATTCACATCCCTGTCACACTGTTGACATTCAGTAACTATAGTTATTCACATCCCTGCCACACTGTTGACATTCAGTAACTATAGTTATTCACATCCCTGTCACACTGTTGACATTCAGTAACTATAGTTATTCACATCCCTGCCACACTGTTGACATTCAGTAACTATAGTTATTCACATCCCTGCCACACTGTTGACATTCAGTAACTATAGTTATTCACATCCCTGCCACACTGTTGACATTCAGTAACTATAGTTATTCACATCCCTGTCACACTGTTGACATTCAGTAACTATAGTTATTCACATCCCTGTCACACTGTTGACATTCAGTAACTATAGTTATTCACATCCCTGCCACACTGTTGACATTCAGTAACTATAGTTATTCACATCCCTGTCACACTGTTGACATTCAGTAACTATAGTTATTCACATCCCTGTCCACAATGTTGACATTCAGTAACTATAGTTATTCACATCCCTGTCACACTGTTGACATTCAGTAACTATAGTTATTCACATCCCTGTCCACAATGTTGACATTCAGTAACTATAGTTATTCACATCCCTGTCACACTGTTGACATTCAGTAACTATAGTTATTCACA
This sequence comes from Oncorhynchus keta, assembly GCF_023373465.1. NCBI lineage: Eukaryota > Metazoa > Chordata > Actinopteri > Salmoniformes > Salmonidae > Oncorhynchus > Oncorhynchus keta. Next base: position 48,096,694 of record NC_068441.1, on the reverse strand, counting down.
TCCCTGTCCACAATGTTGACATTCAGTAACTATAGTTATTCACATCCCTGTCCACACTGTTGACATTCAGTAACTATAGTTATTCACATCCCTGTCCACAATGTTGACATTCAGTAACTATAGTTATTCACATCCCTGTCACACTGTTGACATTCAGTAACTATAGTTATTCACATCCCTGTCCACACTGTTGACATTCAGTAACTATAGTTATTCACATCCCTGTCACACTGTTGACATTCAGTAACTATAGTTATTCACATCCCTGTCCACAATGTTGACATTCAGTAACTATAGTTATTCACATCCCTGTCACACTGTTGACATTCAGTAACTATAGTTATTCACATCCCTGTCCACACTGTTGACATTCAGTAACTATAGTTATTCACATCCCTGTCCACACTGTTGACATTCAGTAACTATAGTTATTCACATCCCTGTCCACAATGTTGACATTCAGTAACTATAGTTATTCACATCCCTGTCACACTGTTGACATTCAGTAACTATAGTTATTCACATCCCTGTCCACAATGTTGACATTCAGTAACTATAGTTATTCACATCCCTGTCCACAATGTTGACATTCAGTAACTATAGTTATTCACATCCCTGTCACACTGTTGACATTCAGTAACTATAGTTATTCACATCCCTGCCACACTGTTGACATTCAGTAACTATAGTTATTCACATCCCTGTCACACTGTTGACATTCAGTAACTATAGTTATTCACATCCCTGCCACACTGTTGACATTCAGTAACTATAGTTATTCACATCCCTGTCACACTGTTGACATTCAGTAACTATAGTTATTCACATCCCTGCCACACTGTTGACATTCAGTAACTATAGTTATTCACATCCCTGCCACACTGTTGACATTCAGTAACTATAGTTATTCACATCCCTGCCACACTGTTGACATTCAGTAACTATAGTTATTCACATCCCTGTCACACTGTTGACATTCAGTAACTATAGTTATTCACATCCCTGTCACACTGTTGACATTCAGTAACTATAGTTATTCACATCCCTGCCACAATGTTGACATTCAGTAACTATAGTTATTCACATCCCTGCCACAATGTTGACATTCAGTAACTATAGTTATTCACATCCCTGCCACACTGTTGACATTCAGTAACTATAGTTATTCACATCCCTGCCACACTGTTGACATTCAGTAACTATAGTTATTCACATCCCTGCCACACTGTTGACATTCAGTAACTATAGTTATTCACATCCCTGCCACACTGTTGACATTCAGTAACTATAGTTATTCACATCCCTGTCCACAATGTTGACATTCAGTAACTATAGTTATTCACATCCCTGCCACACTGTTGACATTCAGTAACTATAGTTATTCACATCCCTGCCACACTGTTGACATTCAGTAACTATAGTTATTCACATCCCTGCCACACTGTTGACATTCAGTAACTATAGTTATTCACATCCCTGCCACACTGTTCCAGTACAATGCCACCGACAGGTCTGGAGTGATGAGGATTAATGAATGAGATCATGACAGAAGCTACAGAGGACGATAGTGTCCCTAATGCACCCCCTATTCCCCAGAGAGTGCATTTCTTCTGACCAGAGCCCTAGTCAAAACTTCTGACCTATATAGGGAATAGAGTGCCACTTGGGACACTGTGGAGGAGGGCGGATTGCTGATTGATACTCTGGGGACACGTGTTTTTCATAGCACACAGAATAACACTGCTACTGCTATTTCTAACAAGCACCAATTACAGGTGTTGGTTATGGAAACAATTTAGAATAAAAGCTAGATTCCACATTTAGATAGCACTGACTAGGCTGACAACAATGGGTTTTATAGGACTGAATCATAATAAAAGCTAGATTCCAAATTTAGATCTAATCCCAAAATAAGTAGAACAGATATTATATTGTTTATCTGGCCTTGACACTGATTAGGGTGACACACATTGGCATAGCAATTGTTCTGACGAATCCAGCACAACCAATGTTGGTCACTACTACCCATTTTATAATTGGATGGTTCAAGCCCTGAATGCTGATTGGCTGAAAACTGTGGTATATCAGACCATATACCACGGGTATGACAAAACATTTGTTTTGTCTTTTCTAATTACATTTGTAACCTCGTGGGTTAAGTGTTATATAGGCAAATAAACTACAGCTAAGGGCTGTATCCAGGCACTCTGCGTTGCGTGTATAAACTGCCCTTAGCCGTGATATATTACCATACCCCCTCGGGCCTGATTGCTTTAATAGATCACAGATAATAAATATAACAAAGATAACAAAGATAATAAATAGAACAAAGATAATAAAGTGAAGAGTCTTTCTGTATCTTTCTCATCTTCACCCAGTCACCCCTGTCTCTAAGATACACAATCTATCACATTCCACCCAGTCACCTCTTTCTCTAAGATACACAATATATCTCATTAGACAAACAGAGATAAAAACTCCACTACAGCAATATCAACTAAATCTACCTAACCATAGCAGTGTGACTACACATGTTTTTAACAGTTTTGTTTGTGACTCTGGGTCACGGTTCCCTATAGTGTCAGTAACAGAGAGGACGACTGAGTCACGGTTCCCTATAGTGTCAGTAACAGAGAGGATGACTGAGTCATGGTTCCCTATAGCATCAGTAACAGAGAGGATGACTGAGTCATGGTTCCCTACAGCGTCTGTAACAGAGAGGATGACTGAGTCACGGTTCCCTATAGTGTCAGTAACAGAGAGGATGACTGAGTCATGGTCTCCCTATAGTGTCAGTAACAGAGAGGATGACTGAGTCACGGTTCCCTATAGTGTCAGTAACAGAGAGGATGACTGAGTCACGGTTCCCTATAGTATCAGTAAGAGAGAGGATGACTGTGTCACGGTTCCCTATAGTGTCAGTAACACAGAGGATGACTGAGTCACGGTTCCCTATAGTGTCAGTAACAGAGAGGATGACTGAGTCACGGTTCCCTATAGCATCAGTAACAGAGAGGATGACTGAGTCACGGTTCCCTATAGCATCAGTAACAGCGAGGATGACTGAGTCATGGTTCCCTATAGTGTCAGTAACAGAGAGGATGACTGAGTCATGGTCTCCCTATAGTGTCAGTAACAGCGAGGACGACTGAGTCATGGTTCCCTATAGTGTCAGTAACAGCGAGGACGACTGAGTCACGGTTCCCTATAGTGTCAGTAACAGAGAGGATGACTGAGTCATGGTTCCCTATAGTGTCAGTAACAGAGAGGATGACTGAGTCATGGTTCCCTATAGTGTCAGTAACAGAGAGGATGACTGAGTCATGGTTCCCTATAGTGTCAGTAACAGAGAGGATGACTGAGTCATGGTTCCCTATAGTGTCAGTAACAGAGAGGATGACTGAGTCATGGTTCCCTATAGTGTCAGTAACAGAGAGGATGACTGAGTCATGGTTCCCTATAGTGTCAGTAAGAGAGAGGATGACTGAGTCATGGTTCCCTACAGCGTCTGTGACAGAGAGGCTGACTGAGTCATGGTTCCCTATAGTGTCTGTGACAGAGAGGTTGACTTGGCAGGTGGAAATGTTCCTACATTCTATCTTTTTCTAGAGGCCTTTGCCTCAAGGGCAGAATCAATTTAAGTTTAGGCAAGAAATGTGATTGGTTAAGTGTATAGTTAGTGTTTGGGGTGGGTATGGCAACCCGCCCCCCATTTTGAGCTTTTTTGGAAAACTCCACTGAGCCAGGACTTGGATGAGGCATGTGTACCAGTTGTAATTCTACAGGTATTGTGTGTGTATATGTAAGAGAGAGAAGCTTTGACTATGTACAGACACATAGTGAGCATAGCCTTGCTATTGAGAAGATTTGTCGTAGGCAGAGAAGTGAAGACAGGCTACGTGCACACTGCCCACAAAAATGAGGTGGAAACTGAGCTGCACTTTCTAACCTCCTGCCATATGTATGACCAAATTAGAGACACATATTTCCCTCAGATTACACAGACCCACAAAGAATTAGAAAACAAACCCAATTTCGATAAACTTCCATCTCTATTGGGTGAAATACCACAGTGTGCCATCAATTTCACGACTTCCGCCGAGGTCGGTCCCTCTCCTTGTTCGGGCGGCGTTCGGTGGTCGACTTCACCGGTCTTCCAGCCATCGCCGATCCACCTTTCATTTTCCATTTGTTTTGTCTTGTTTTCCCGCACACCTGGTTTGCATTCCCTCATTACTCGTCTTGCATATAACCCTCTGTTTCCCCCCCATGTCTGTGTGTTATTGTTATGTGTAATTGTATGTGTACTCCAGGCTGGTTTGCGCCGGGTTTATTGTAACCCGTGCGTGTTTAGTTTTCTGAGCGCCGTGTTTTGTTCGCCTCAATAAAGAGCTCAGTTTGCTACCCATTTCTGGTCTCCTGTGCCCGACTTCCCTGCAGACAGTTACTCACTCCTTTACAATCAAAGCAGCAAGATGTGTGACAAGAAAAGGGCAACCAGTGAAGAACAAACACCATTGCAAATACAGCCCATATTTATGTTAATTTATTTTCCCCTTTGTACTTGAACTATTTGCACATCATTACAACACTGTTTATAGACATAATATGACACTTGAAATGCCTTTACTCTTTTATTTCACATTTGTTTCTTGTCTATTTCACTTACTTTGGCGATGTAAACATATGTTTCCCGTGCCAATAAAACCCCATACACTGAAGTTGAACTTGAGAGAGTGAGAGAGAGAGAGAGAGAGAGAGAGAGAGAGAGAGAGAGAGAGAGAGAGAGAGAGAGAGAGAGAGAGAGGGGGAGAGAGAGAGAGAGAGAGACAGAGAGAGAGAGAGAGAGAGAGAGAGGCTCCTACCAGGCATGTGCACCATGCGGCAGTTACAGTTCTCCACCAGGTAACGTGTCTCACAGTCGATACGGCAGGCCGTGAGGCTGTAGGAGCTGAAGAAGTCAGAGTCTATGGGAGTGGACTTGCAGTCGCCCCACGGAGGTGGCAGGTACGTCAGCTACAGGGGGGAGAGAGAGAGAGAGAGAGAGAGAGACAGAGACAGAGACAGAGACAGAGAGAGATCAGAAGAAGTCTGAGTCAATGGGGGAGGAAGGAACATTAGCTATAGAGGAGAGACAGAGAGATGGAAGGAAATACTCTGCGCCTATACTGCTAAAGAGGAGAGACAGATATCTCTGGGAACTCGTTGAACAATGTTGTAGAAAAATGAAATAAACATTTTCTGTTTTTCTAGGCCTAAAGTCCTGGTTAGTTGCAGTGCAGGCTTTTGTTACAGTCCATCACTAACATTACCTTATTGTACTTTTCTACTAATCACGATAAGTTACAATCAGGTTAGCGCTGGGCTTGAACAAAAGCCTGCATGACCCTGTTTCTCTCCTTGCAGGGCTGGAGTTAGACACACTGGCTGTGTGTGAGTTAGCGAGGCCGAGGCCGATGTATGTGTTTGTGTGTGTGTGTGTGTGTGTGTGTCTGTGTGTGTGTGTGTGATGAAGTAAGTACCAACACATGAACTAAACACATAGATCCTTCTACGACATGGTTCAGAGTGGGGATTATTGAGTGTACCAATACATGTTCACACACACACACACACACACACACACACACACACACACACACACACACACACACACACACACACACACACACACACACACACACACACACACACACACACACACACACACACACACACACACACACACACACACACACACACACACACACAGAGAGAGAGAGACACACACACACACACACACACACACACGTTCTGTCCCATCTCCTCCCCAAAATCGATTAGAAAACGATAATGATTTCTCTATTTGGTGTTTCAGATGGGAGGATTCATAGTGGTGCGAAGGCAGAATAAAATAGATTGAAATTAAACAGTGCTGGTCCCAATGGCCTGAGTAACACACAGTGTCCCACATGACACCCTATTCCCTATATAGTGCACTACTTTAGACCAGGACCCTATTCCCTATATAGTGCACTACTTTTGACCAGGGCCCATAGGGTGTAGGGAATGGGGTGCCATTTTGGGATACAAAACTAGTTTTCTCTGGGTTTGTCCAACTCATCATCTGTTTCATACCTGTCTAAAGAGCCAGCCGTCTGAATAATGATTTCACCATGCTTGGTGGTTCCCTATTCGCTACCCAAGCCACCCACATTCATTGTACCTTTGGAAAGCATTTGTGGAGGCTTGATTCCGCGAGTCTTTGTGCGTTTGCAACTGTCTGTGAAAGACTTTAGGCTTTTTAATTTTTTTCACCTTTTACCCCTTTTCTCCCCCACTTTGTCCAATTGTTTAGTAGCTACTATCTTGTCTCATCGCTACAACTCTCGGGAGAGACGAAGGTCGAGAGCCATGTGTCCTCCGAAACACAACCCAACCAAGCCGTACTGTTTCTTAAAACTGCGTGCATCCAACCCGGAAGCCAGCCGCACCAATGTGTCTGAGGAAACACCGTGTACCTAGAGACCTGGTCAGCTTGCAATGCGCCGGCCCGCCACAGGAGTCACTAGTGCGTGATCAGACAAGGATATCCCTACCGGCTAAGCCCTCCCTAACCAGGACCAACGCTAGGCCAATTGTGCGTCACCCCATGGACCTCCCGGTCGCGGACGGCTGCGACAGAGCCTGGGCTGAGTCTCTGGTGGCACAGCTAGCACTGCGATGCAGTGCCTTAGAGCACTGCGCCACCCGGGAGGCCCTAAAGGCTTTAGGCTTTTTAACAGAAACCGTTCAATCTCAGTAGAAAGAGAAACAAATGGGGTTGTGTTGCTTAGTTTTGAACCAGAGTTCCTCGAGTTGAAAGTTACTGGCTAATTCGCTGAGGCTGAAGTGAGTAACTCTTTTATAGGCTTTAGCCTATCTGTGTGTCTGTGTGTCTGTGTGTGTGTGTGTGTGTGTGTGTGTGTGTGTGTGTGTGTGTGTGTGTGTGTGTGTGTGTGTGTGTGTGTGTGTGTGTGTGTGTGTGTGTGTGTGTGTACGTGTGAGTAAGTGGGAGAGAGAGAGTGTTTACTGTACATTTTTTATTGTTTATTTCACTTTATATATTCACTTTATATATTATCTACCTCACTTGCTTTGGCAATGTTAACACATGTTTCCCATGCCAATAAAGCCCTTGAATTGAATTGAATTGAATTGAGTGTGAGGAAAGACAGGGAAAGAGAGCTGAGGAGAGCTCTGAAAGATTCTCTTTCATAAATGGTAGAGAGCATTCTAGATTATCTTCATTAGAAGTAGAGTAGGGGATAGTGGGGTAAGTTTAGCAAAAAGTGTAAATTGAGCAAGCCTTGTTACAAAATGTATCATTTGACCAAATATTTAGGAAGAGGTCATAATGTCATGGAGTCTGTGAAGAAGAAACCCCATGGAAAAATCAAGTTAGGTCCAAAAAAACAGACTTTCACCAAGTCACATGAATTTATTGTGTTAGAGGTTTCAAGGTGCTGCTATCTAAACCAAATGAGATCATTTTAAGATAGTTCTATACATCAGGCCTCTATCATTTTCAATATGAAGTCCTACAACTAGCATGGAAGTACATCCTTGTAGCTGTGAGGGCTAATATTGTCAAAATGTTAGAAATTGAGCCAATGGCCATGGTGTAAGTTGAGCCAATGATTGAGCGAATGGCCATGGTGTAAGTTGAGCCAATGATTGAGCCAATGGCCATGGTGTAAGTTGAGCCAATGATTGAGCCAATGGCCATGGTGTAAGTTGAGCCAATGATTGAGCCAATGGCCATTGTGTAAGTTGAGCCAATGATTGAGCCAATGGCCATGGTGTAAGTTGAGCCAATGATTGAGCCAATGGCCATGGTGTAAGTTGAGCCAATGATTGAGCCAATGGCCATGGTGTAAGTTGAGCCAATGATTGAGCCAATGGCCATGGTGTAAGTTGAGCCAATGATTGAGCCAATGGCCATGGTGTAAGTTGAGCCAATGATTGAGCCAATGGCCATGGTGTAAGTTGAGCCAATGATTGAGCCAATGGCCATGGTGTAAGTTGAGCCAATGATTGAGCCAATGGCCATGGTGTAAGTTGAGCCAATGATTGAGCCAATGGCAAGTTGAGCAAATTGAAGTGAAATTCTGATCTCACTCATGCCAGACTTATATCCCAGGCTAGCCTGGAGTAAAAGTGGGATTTGAGGTAACAACAGGGCCTGGCCTATGTTAAAATTGTTTTTTTTAAAGTACAAATTGTTTGTTAGGCGGTTAAACCTGTGTTAAAAGATGCTTATAATGATTAAAGGACAAAAAGTGGTTGTGATTGTATTGAATTGTGTTTGGGAAATAAAGATAGACATTGTTTGAAAAAGGTAGTGGAAATATTTCATTCAGTGTAGAAATCTGTAGACGGCTTAATCCCATAGCTCAACTCAACCCAGGATAAATTGTGCCAAGAGACCACTTTGTTTGGACATGCTATGTTTTCAAAACGATAATGTTTACATGAATTCTGATTATTTCCAGGGATATCACAACATCCTGAAATATATATAAAAAATGATTTCATTTAACCAGGAAAAACCAAATTCTCATTTGCAATGACCGCCTACCCCAACCAAACCTTAACAACACTGGGCACCATCCTATGGGACTCCTAATCACGGCCGGTTGTGATAGAGCCTGGAATTGAACCAGGGTCTGTAGTGACACCTCTAGCACTGAGATGCTGTGCCTTAGACCGCTGCGCCACTCGGGACATATCTTTTTCAGAAAGAATACTATATTTCCCTTGACGGAGTGATGCAGAGTGCCAATGTAAAAAAATCCTCATCTTAAAGGCCTAGTGCAGTCAAACACTTGATCTTCCTGCGTTTTACAGTGCATTCGGAATGTATTCAGAGCCCTTGACTTTTTCCACATTTTATTACGTTACAACCTTATTCTAAAATGTATGAAATCGTTTTCCCCTTTTCAATCTACACACACAATACCCCATAATGACATCACAATACCCTATAATGACATCAAAATACCCCATATTGACATCACAATACCACATAATGACATCACAATACCCCATAATGACATCACAATAACCCATAATGACAAAGCAAAAACAGGTTTTTAGATTTCTTTTTACATTTACATAAGTATTCAGACCCTTTACTCAGTACATTGTTGAAGCACCTTTGGCAGCGATTACAGCCTCAAGTCTTCTTGGGTATGACACTACAAGCTTGGCACACGTGTATTTGGGGAGTTTCACCCATGATTCTCTGCAGATCCTCTTAAGCTCTGTCAGGTTGGATGGGGTGTGTCGCTGCACAGCTATTGTCAGGTCTCTCCAGAGAGGTTAGATCGGGTTCCAGTCTGGGCTCTGGCTGGGCTACTCAAGAACATTCAGAGACTTGTCCCGAAGCCACTCCTGCGTTGTCTTGGCTGTGTGCTTAGGGTCATTGTCCTGTTGGAAGGTGAACCTTTGCCCCAGTCTGAGGTTCTGAGCGCTCTGGAGCAGGTTTTCATCAAGGATCTCTGTACTTTGCTCCGTTAATCTTTCCCTTGATCCTGACTGGTCTCCAAGTCCCTGCCGCCAGGGATGGTGCCAGGTTTCCTCCAGATGCGACGCTTGGCATTCAGGCCAAAGACTTCAATCTAGGTTTCATCAGAGCAGAGATTCTTGACTCTGCGAGTCAATTAGGTGCCTTTTGGCAAACTCTAAGCAGGCTGTCATGTGCCTTTTACTGAGGACCAGCGTCCATCTGGCCACTCTACCATAAAGGCCTAATTGGTGGAGTGCTGCGGAGATGGTTGTCCTTCTGGAAGGTTCTCCCATCTCCACAGAGGAACTCTTTAGCTCTGTCAGAGTGACCATCGGGTTCTTGGTCACCTTCCTGTCCAAGGCCCTTCTCCCTGATTTCTCAGTTTGGTTGGTCAGCCAGCTCTAGGAAGAGTCTTGGTGGTTCCAAACTTCTTCCATTTAAGAATGATGGAGGCCACTGTGTTCTTGGGGACATTCAATGCTGCAGAAATGTTTTGGTACCCTTCCCCAGAACTGTGCCTCAGGTTACCATCCTGTCTCAGAGCTCTATGGACAAATTCTGCGATCTCATGGCTTGGTTTTGGCTCCGACATGCACTGTAAACTGTGGGGCCTTATATAGACAGGCGTGTGCCTTTTCAAACCATGTCCAATCAATTGAATTTACCACAGGTGGACTCTGATCAAGTTGTAGAAGCATCTCAAGGATGATAAATGGAAACAGGATGCACCTGAGCTCAATTTCTAGTCTCATAGCAAAGACTCTGAACATTTCTGTTTTCTATTTTTTATACATTTGCAAAAATGTTGAAAAACCTGTTTTCGCTTTGTCATCATGGGGTATTGTGTGTAGATTTTAAATGATTTAATCCATTTTAGAATAAGACTGTAACAAAATTTAGAAAAAGTCTAGGGTCCGACTCCTTTCCAAATGGACTGTATACATATATTTCCACAGTATGAGTTTGGAATAACACTGTGAAATTGATGATGATGTCCATTTAGTGTAAGAGCTGTTTTTAAAAAAAACGCCTGAAATTTCTGCCTGTTTTGGTGGGTTGGAGTTTTGGCCTGACATCAGCAGGCAGTAAATAGACCAATAAGAAACAGAGTTCCAAACCTCTGCCAATAACATAGTATTTTCAGGTTGCCCCTCCCCACTCTGACCACTCAGACAGTCCTAGCAAAATTCTTCCTTGAGAAATTGCTCTCTGCTTAGAAGCTATTTTTGTTTCTATTTTGACAATTTAATTGAAAAATCACAGTAAGGTACTTAATTGTTACCTAGAAATGGTTTGATATGAGGATAAAAAGGACTGCATCGGACCTTTCATTTATATATTTGCACCAAAACAGTTTCACGCTAATGGAGAGCTTTGGAACAAAAGGGTTGAAAGTGACTTTATTGCATTAGATTAATGAAAGCTGGGACAGAACTTCTCTCTAATGCTGGGAGTGTTAGTGTGTGTTTGTGTGTGTGTGTGTGTCGATGTCAGTGTGTGCTTTGGTGTGTGTTCACTACAGGTCTAATCAGGCTGCGGTGGGATTATGTATGCTGATGGTGTTGTGGCTGCAGACCACGGGATGCCTACCTCGCTATCTCCTCTTTCTCTCTATTTCTCCTTTCTCTCTCTCTCTCTCTCTCTCTCTCTCTCTCTCTCTCTCTCTCTCTCTCTCTCTCTCTCTCTCTCTCTCTCTCTCTCTCTCTCTCTCTCTCTCTCTCTCTCTCTCTCTCTCTGTCTGTCTGTCTGTCTCTCTTTCTCACTCATTCACCGGACACACACACCAAGACATAAGTGGCCATGGCAGGATTGATAATATAAACAAATGTGCGCATTCACACACACACACACACACACACACACACAAACACACACACACACACACACACACACACACACACACACACACACACACACACACACACACACACACACACACACACACACACACACACACACACACACACACACACACACACACACACACACACACACACACACACACACACACACACACACACACACACACACACACACACACACACGATATACACACACGTACATTGTAATATTGTTGTATTTTGTGTTGTAGATACGTATGTAGTTGTGTAATGATGTTTTATGGTGTACTGTTTTTTGTTGTTGTGTGGGATGTGCCTTAATGTGTTATTTTTGCTGGACCCCAGGAAGAGTAGCTGCTGCCTTGGCAGGAACTATTGTGGATCCATAATAATCCCCAGGAAGAGTAGCTGCTGCCTTGGCAGGAACTATTGTGGATCCATAATAATCCCCAGGAAGAGGAGATGCTGCCTTGGCAGGAACTATTGTGGATCCATAATAAAACCCAGGAAGAGTAGCTGCTGCCTTGGCAGGAACTATTGTGGATCCATAATAATCCCCAGGAAGATTAGCTGCTGCCTTGGCAGGAACTATTGTGGATCCATAATAATCCCCAGGAAGAGTAGCTGCTGCCTTGGCAGGAACTATTGTGGATCCATAATAATCCCCAGGAAGATTAGCTGCTGCCTTGGCAGGAACTATTGTGGATCCATAATAATCCCCAGGAAGAGGAGATGCTGCCTTGGCAGGAACTATTGTGGATCCATAATAAAACCCAGGAAGAGTAGCTGCTGCCTTGGCAGGAACTATTGTGGATCCATAATAAAACCCAGGAAGAGTAGCTGCTGCCTTGGCAGGAACTATTGTGGATCCATAATAATCCCCAGGAAGAGGAGATGCTGCCTTGGCAGGAACTATTGTGGATCCATAATAATCCCCAGGAAGAGGAGATGCTGCCTTGGCAGGAACTATTGTGGATCCATAATAATCCCCAGGAAGAGTAGCTGCTGCCTTGGCAGGAACTATTGTCGATCCATAATAAAACCCAGGAAGAGTAGCTGCTGCCTTGGCAGGAACTATTGTGGATCCATAATAAAACCCAGGAAGAGTAGCTGCTGCCTTGGCAGGAACTATTGTGGATCCATAATAATCCCCAGGAAGAGGAGATGCTGCCTTGGCAGGAACTATTGTGGATCCATAATAATCCCCAGGAAGAGGAGATGCTGCCTTGGCAGGAACTATTGTGGATCCATAATAATCCCCAGGAAGAGTAGCTGCTGCCTTGGCAGGAACTATTGTGGATCCATAATAATCCCCAGGAAGAGTAGCTGCTGCCTTGGCAGGAACTATTGTGGATCCATAATAATCCCCAGGAAGAGGAGATGCTGCCTTGGCAGGAACTATTGTGGATCCATAATAATCCCCAGGAAGAGTAGCTGCTGCTACAGGAAATGTTCTGGGCAAGTACTACAGTCAATATGTTGATAGAACTTTGGCAGCCTTTTCCTCAAATTTGCTTTGTGAAAATCACCAGCTACAATGAATGCAGCCTCAGGATATCTAGGTTGCATAAAGTCCAGTGAAGTTCTTTGAGGAATGTTGTGGTATCGGCTTCAGGGGGGATATACACGGCCGTGACTTTAACTGAAGAAAATTATCTTGGGATATAATACGGTCGGCATTTGATTGTGAGGTATTCTAGGTCGGGTGAACAAAAGGACTTGAGTTCCTATATGTTATCAGAATGACACCACGAGTCGTTAATCATGAAACATACACCCCGCTCTTCTTCTTCCCAGAGAGATATTTATTCCTGTCCGTGAACTTAACTGAGAACCCAACTGGTTGGATCGACTCAGACAGTATATCCCGAGAGAGCCATGTTTCCGTGAAACAGAGTATATTACAATCCCTGATGTCTCTCTCTCTAGGTAGAAACCCTCGCCCTGAGTTAGTCAACTTTATTATCCAGAGACTGAACATTAATCAGTAATATACTAGGAAGCGGTGGGTGGTGTGCGCGCCTCCTAATGTCCTTGTCCCATCACGCACTAGAGACTCCGGTGGCGGGCTGGGTGCAGTGCACGCTGACACGGCCGCCAGATACTCGGTGTTTCCTCCAACACATTGGTGCAGGTGGCTTCCGGGTAAAGTTGGTATTGTTGTCACGACGTGGCCCTTTTTGGGTGTATATCGTGGCTCCCCCCTTTCTCTCTCACTCTCTCTCCCATATCAGGTTTTACAACGGTCATAAATACCTGGTAAAAATTGCCATGCAGTATTGAGGGAGAAAGTCTATGGAGAACAAAGAGCTTCTCTTGCCAAAACTCCTAATCCCCAAAATGGGAGAATTAAACAATATTTATATTTTTGAGAATGTGGGAGTGGTCCATGGACACGTAAGGGACAGTCATGTCGAGTGTGTTTCATTTAGTGATCTCATGAAGGACAGGAAACACACATTACTGTATCTCTTAAAATGTCAATTTCCCAGCTGTCAGGTCTACAGTAGATGTTCGATAAAATGAATTAGTAAATATGAAACTATTTGTGAGAAGATGTAATGTGATGTTGGCCTTCTAAATGAGATGCTAAACAAGATACTTCTAAATGAGATACTAAGATGTAAAGTTTTAACTAGTCAGTGGCCACGCCCTGTGAGGCCAGACATTACATCAGGCGTCATGGAATCTCACTTTTTTCCACAGAGTATAAAACTACTTCATACAAAATGTACAGAGAACGCCGGGACAGAGTCCCCATGTTGTAATGGATACAATTCTATAGACCATTAGACTAGAGAACATGCAGCTGATGCTACATGTGAAATGGTTAAGAACTACAACTCTATAGACCATTAGACTAGAGAACATGCAGCTCACGCTACATGTGAAATGGTTAAGAACTACAACTCTATAGACCATTAGACTAGAGAACATGCAGCTGACGCTACATGTGAAATGGTTAAGAACTACAACTCTATAGGCCATTAGACTAGAGAACATGCAGCTGATGCTACATGTGAAATGGTTAAGAACTACAACTCTATAGGCCATTAGACTAGAGAACATGCAGCTGACGCTACATGTGAAATGGTTAAGAACTACAACTCTATAGGCCATTAGACTAGAGAACATGCAGCTGACGCTACATGTGAAATGGTTAAGAACTACAACTCTATAGGCCATTAGACTAGAGAACATGCAGCTGACGCTACATGTGAAATGGTTAAGAACTACAACTCTATAGGCCATTAGACTAGAGAACATGCAGCTGACGCTACATGTGAAATGGTTAAGAACTACAACTATATAGGCCATTAGACTAGAGAACATGCAGCTGATGCTACATGTGAAATGGTTAAGAACTACAACTCTATATGCCATTAGACTAGAGAACATGCAGCTGATGCTACATGTGAAATGGTTAAGAACTACAACTCTATAGACCATTAGACTAGAGAACATGCAGCTGATGCTACATGTGAAATGGTTAAGAACTACAACTCTATAGGCCATTAGACTAGAGAACATGCAGCTGACGCTACATGTGAAATGGTTAAGAACTACAACTCTATAGGCCATTAGACTAGAAAACATGCAGCTGATGCGACATGTGAAATGGTTAAGAACTACAACTCTATAGGCCATTAGACTAGAGAACATGCAGCTGACATGTGAAATGGTTAAGAACTACAACTCTATATATAGGCCATTAGACTAGAGAACATGCAGCTGATGCTACATGTGAAATGGTTAAGAACTACAACTCTATAGGCCATTAGACTACAAAACATGCAGCTGACGCTACATGTGAAATGGTTAAGAACTACAACTCTATAGGCCATTAGACTAGAAAACATGCAGCTGATGCTACATGTGAAATGGTTAAGAATTACAACTCTATAGGCCATTAGACTAGAGAACATGCAGCTGACGCTACATGTGAAATGGTTAAGATCATACAGCGTGTAACGTTGGCTACACGGCTGGAAATGGTTCAACTCTGAGACTATCGATCACTACAGAATGAGAGCAAATCCTAGACATAGAATTACTAGTCTGCAGCTGGAAATGACATAAGTCTAGTACGAGAATACTGACAACTGCGGAAGCATCTATTCTATGCAACGGCCATCTGTACACCTGACGTATCCATTACAACCTTACACTATCCATAGCCGCTGAGAAAGCGACAACTACGAAAGACATTGTGACTTCTGGGGAAGTTAAAACCTGTTAGAGATAGGGGGAAGTATTTCCCCTTTGGATGAATTGTGTGCCCATAGTGAACTGCATCAAAATCTGTCCTAAATTACTAATATATGCATAGTATTATTCATATTGGATAGAAAACACTCTGAAGTTTCTAAAACCGTTCGAATTATGTCTGTGAGTATAACAGAACTCACAGGGCAGGCAATCTTCCAAACTAGTTTTGAAATCCTGAAAGTTGGGGCAACTTTGACGTCATCGCCCCCTCCCTTCCCAACAAGTTATGGATCTGGAAACACTTCCTATGTCTTCCACTAGATGTCCTCATTAAGTAGAAAGTGTAATGGAGCATTTGCTGTGAACGTGGACCTAATGGGAAGGAAAGTAGTAAGTGTCGCAAAAGATTTCCATGATGCTTGAGGCGCGTTTGCGTTCGAGTGCTTCGGCTGTTCCAATCAGCCCCAAATGAACATGAATGGTCCGGTTGGAATGCTATTCGATCTGTATGATTATAACATCCTGAAGATTGATTCTACACTTAGTTTGACCAGTTTCGTCGACCTGTAATATGTAATTTGGAAGTTTTGATGCAAAGTTATCCTGGACCAGAAGTCATTTTTTGGGCATTTGAGTTGAAAGTGGTGGCAAATGCTGCTACTTGGACACTAGAATTGAACATTATGAATCAAAACGATTTATTGTTGAACTAGGACTCCTTGCACTACATTCTGATGGAAGATCATCAAAGGTAAGGGGATATTTATGTTGTAATTTTGTATTTCTGTTGACTCCAACATAGCGGAGAAATATTGTTACGTCTGAGCGCCGTCTCAGATTATTGCAATGTTAGGCTTTTTCCGTAACGTAAAAAAAAAAAATGTGACACAGCGGTTGCATTGAGAACCAGTGTATCTTTTTAATTATATGTAGAACATGTATCTTTAGTCAAAGTTTATGATGAGTATTTCTGTTATCTGGCGTTGCTTTCTATAATTCCTCCGGATATTTTGGAGAATTCTCTGAACATGGCATCAATGTAAACCGAGATTTATGGATATAAAATGCATATTATCGAACAAAACATAAATGTACTGTGTAACATGTCATATGACTGTCATCTGATGAAGATTTTCAAGAGGTTAGTGAATTATATATTTTTTAAATCCTGCTTTTGTCAATTTATATTTTGCTGGAGAAAATGGCTACGTTTTTTCTTTGTTTTGGTGGTGGTCTAACATATATATATGCTGTGTTTTCGCCGTAAAACATTTTAAAAATCTGACACGCTGGGTAGATGAACAAGGTGTTTATCTTTCATTTGAGGTATTGGACTTGTTAATGTGTGGAGGTTAAATATTTCTAAGAATTGTTTTGCATTCCCTGCGCCACCGTTTCAGCTGAACGGGGTGGAGTTCCTGTAGGGGAACCCATAGCTTAACCAGAGACTCTCTGATGAACTGACTCTCCAGCAGATGGACTGGCGATTCTAACAGAGGAGACATTGTGACTTCTGGGGAAGTTACCCAGAGACTCTCTAATGAACTGACTCTCCAGCAGATGGACTGGCGATTCTAACAGAGGAGACATTGTGACTTCTGGGGAAGTTACCCAGAGACTCTCTGATGAACTGACTCTCCAGCAGATGGACCGGCGATTCTAACAGAGGAGACATTGTGACTTCTGGGGAAGTTACCCAGAGACTCTCTGATGAACTGACTCTCCAGCAGATGGACCGGCGATTCTAACAGAGGAGACATTGTGACTTCTGGGGAAGTTACCCAGAGACTCTCTGATGAACTGACTCTCCAGCAGATGGACTGGCGATTCTAACAGAGGAGACATTGTGACTTCTGGGGAAGTTAACCAGAGACTCTCTGATGAACTGACTCTCCAGCAGATGGACTGGCGATTCTAACAGAGGAGACATTGTGACTTCTGGGGAAGTTAACCAGAGACTCTCTGATGAACTGACTCTCCAGCAGATGGACCGGCGATTCTAACAGAGGAGACATTGTGACTTCTGGGGAAGTTAACCAGAGACTCTCTGATGAACTGACTCTCCAGCAGATGGACTGGCGATTCTAACAGAGGAGACATTGTGACTTCTGGGGAAGTTAACCAGAGACTCTCTGATGAACTGACTCTCCAGCAGATGGACTGGCGATTCTAACAGAGGAGACATTGTGACTTCTGGGGAAGTTAACCAGAGACTCTCTGATGAACTGACTCTCCAGCAGATGGACCAGCGAGCCCAAAAGAGAAGACAACAACGACATAAGGGAGTCAATTTATACATTGCAATTATTTTCAAATGAGCGGCCGTTCATGTGCAAAGGATTAGCATTTCAATTAATATAATTATCAACTGTGTGTCGTGAATCCATTTAGCCTTTCCCGCTTTTTATCTGTCCCCACCCCTTTCCATTGTCTACTGAGCTGTCATACCGGTTTAGCCCACTAGGGACTTATCAATGCATTGTGTTATTACCCAAAAACTATATTGCTTGTTTATGTAATTATGTGATTTGATTAGTTAGTTAGTAAATAAAGAATTCCGCCAATTTGTATATCGCTGATTCATTATGGAAGCTAGGGTTCGTGCTGATATCCAAAGAGTTTGCGACGTTCAGTAATGAGAACTGATGAGGTAATAATAATACATTAATACAAGACTGTACTCGAAAAGATATGAATTGAAAAATGTTAAGTTTTGAATCCGGCGTCCTTTTGCATGTCAATTCATAAACCATGTGCCATGGAATCGGTACATAGAAAATATCTTCCCAACTATTTGGCAATTTATATGGCACAGCTGTCAATTTTTTTGTGCTAAAATAAACTGGTATATATTTTTTATTCATCACAATTTTCTTTAACCATTGTTGATCTTTAATGCAAGGCTGACAAACAAGTTCCTTACTTTTTCCCCTTCCACTTGCCTCCTCAATTTTTGTGGTAATACTGCAATTAGTTGGTTTTAATTATGGGTAGAGCAGACATTTCAATATGTCTGTGTTAGCTGCATGTGTGACATAACTCCACCAGGCCTAATTATGATATAATTTACAAAGATTATACCTTTTTTTAGTTTTTTTTAATCAATTAGTATATTTGAGTTTAACCACAGTATTTGTTGTATTATTTGTTCTGTCTTTTCAGGTGGATTAAACTGAAATTAAACTGCAACCAACTTTCTAAGACTTGTTTAAAAAAGAACAATATTTTGATTCCAAATAACCGAAAGTGAGCAGATGGAATGAGAATAAACGGAAAAAGGCCCTTCTTGAACATGGGATGAGACATTCTTACTCATTTACAAGAGAACCATTCAGGATTTAAGTCTAACTTAAATGACTGATTTGTATGACTGATGCTTTAGTGAGAGGTCTAATGCTTTAATATTTAATCATTTCTGTCCCCTGAATTCATATTAATTATATACAGTAAATAGGCCCTTTTACATTTGTCGGGTTTGTCATTCCAAATCAAATGGAATATTTTTTGTTCATATAATTTAAAAAGCAGGTCACTAGGTGTAGGCAAAACCATAAGCAAATAGGTCAACTGTGCTATGACTAAAGAGTTCATCAGGGTGATTTTTCCACAAATAGACAGGTACTTTCCTTTTCATGGTAGCAAGATCTTATCGATATTTGCCAACTTTCTATTAAAATTAATTGGAGTGAGATAATTTCTTTCTTTCTGGATATGCATACTGAGTATGTCCACATCCCTGTCAGACCATTTTATTGGTCAACTACACCGTAATGTAAAAGTTGCATTTTTTAGTGATTCAATACTTATCATAATTTGGTTTTAATTCTGAGAGGTTAGAAAACGTTTCTAGATTCTAGATCCTATATGAGGCTGTGGATTGTGGTTTTAAAAGAAAACATGAATCATCAGCGTACAACGACACCTTTGTTTTTTATCCCTGGATTTATAATCCCTTAATATTATTGTTGGATCTAATTTAACAGTTAACATTTCAATGGCAATAATACATAGATATGACGATAGTGGACAACATTGTTTTTACTCCTCTTGACAGTTTAAAACTTTCTGAGATGTAGCCATTATTTACTATTTTACACCTAGGGTTACTATACATAACTTTAACCCATTTTATAAGAGATTCTCCAAAATTGAAATATTCCAGGCATTTATAAATAAACTTCAGTCGTACTTCATCAAAAGCCTTTTCAAAGTCAGCTATGAAAACCAGGCTTGGTTTTCCCGATATTTCATAGTATTCTATTTTTTCCAGTACTTGTCTTATATTATCGCCAATGTATCGTCCATGTAAAAAACCTGTCTGATTAGGATGAATATTATCTGACAAAACCTTTTTAATTCTATGCACCAAGCATTTAGCTAGAATTTTTGCATCACACAATTGTGAGTCTTTCTGGGTAAGTCTCTAAGAGCTTTGCACACCTGGATTGGACAATATGTATTATTATTCTTCAAGCTCTGGTTGGTTGGTTGGTCAGTCAGTCGGTTGGTTGTTGATCATTGCTAGACAGCCAATTTCAAGTCTTGCCAGAGATTTTCAAGCCGATTTAAGTCAAAACTGTAACCAGGCTACGCCAATGTGGATTTGGCATAATTGTACTTCTGAAAGGTGAATTTGTCTCCCAGTGCTTGTTGGAAAGCATTCTGAACCAGGTTTTACTCTATTCCACTTATTTTTATACTAAAAAGCCATAGTCCTTGCCTAGGACTAGCATACCCATAACATGATGCAGCCACCACCATGCTTGAAAATATGAAAAGTGGTACTCAGTGATGTGCTGTGTTAGATTTTCCCCAAACATAATGCGTTGTATTCAGGACATAAAATACATTTCTTCAACAATTTTTTAGCAGTTTTACTTTAGTGCCTTATTGCAAACAGGATGCATGTTTTGGAATATTTGTATTCTGTACAGGCTTCCTTCTTTTCACTCGGAAGGGTACAAAAAAAGTGTTTCAGTTCAGAATGAAACAATTAAGATAATAATAATGAAGGTTCCAACCCCTGATGGGTATATATCATATGGAATTATTCAGAGGTGGGTTCTCTTCTCTCCCAGAGAGACAAAGAGGGCATGGGAGCACTGATTGAAAAAGTGTGGATTTCCACCAAGCCACTGATGAGATTCCCATAATGTAACAGGAAAAAGAAATGACAGTGGAGAGGTCAGTCTGTTTAAGGTGAAACTGACTGACTGACTAGGTTTCAGAATTACCTCATCCTGCTTTCAACAAGAACACGGCCTTCAGAAATAAATACAATGAAATGGTGCATGCTGGTTGAGTAGCTGAAAATACACTTACATATTTCAGCCCCTTTATTGGTTGCAGGATGACATCATCAGGAATCATGAACAACAAATCAACCTACCACTTATCGACAACAACAATAACCGAGACAATCATAATTTGTTTTGAACAATGTTGTGCCCTCCTTCCCTGTAGCAAGCCCAAATTGGTAAGAGCCACTAATGGCAGTCTTAATTGATTGATGAATTGATTGAGTGACAGCCTACCCGTTGTTCCTGACAGGATACGAAGGTTTGGAAGCCTGGGGCCACTCCAAAGCCCAGCTGGTCAATGAAGGGTGGCTCGTCCTGAGTGTGGATCTGGACCTTGATGCCTGCCTCAAATGATGTCTCATCTGGAGAGAGGAAGGGAAAGACAAGAAACATGCATCCAAAAAAATGAAGCGCCAGGTGTTACCCAGTCTGAAAAAAAAGAACATCTTATCACAATTAGTAATCAGAAGAACAGATGAATGTCACAATGATTTATATCATTGATGTTCCAACTGCAATGGAGTAGCCTACACCCTATCCTATCCCAAACCTCATCCTCTATCCATCCCGTATCCATCCTCTAATCCCATCCCCTAACCATCCTCTAATCCCATCTCCTATCCGTCCCCTATCCATCCTCTAACCCCATTCCCTATCCATCCTCTAACCCCATCCCCTATCCATCCTCTAACCCCATTCCCTATCCATCCCCTATCCATCCTCTAACCCCATCCACGATCCATCCTCTAACCCCATCCCCTATCCATCCTCTAACCCCATTCCCTATCCATCCTCTAACCCCATCCCCTATCCATCCTCTAACCCCATCCCCTATCCATCCTCTAACCCCATTCCCTATCCATCCCCTATCCATCCTCTAACCCCATCCACGATCCATCCTCTAACCCCATCCCCTATCCATCCTCTAACCCCATTCCCTATCCATCCTCTAACCCCATCCACTATCCATCCTCTAACCCCATCCCCTAACCCCATCCCCTATCCATCCTCTAACCCCATTCCCTATCCATCCTCTAACCCCATCCCCTATCCATCCCCTATCCATCCTCTAACCCCATCCACGATCCATCCTCTAACCCCATTCCCTATCCATCCCTATCCATCCTCTAACCCCATCCACGATCCATCCTCTAACCCCATCCCCTATCCATCCTCTAACCCCATTCCCTATCCATCCTCTAACCCCATCCCTATCCATCCTCTAACCCCATCCACGATCCATCCTCTAACCCCATCCCCTATCCATCCTCTAACCCCATTCCCTATCCATCCTCTAACCCCATCCCCTATCCATCCTCTAACCCCATCCACGATCCATCCTCTAACCCCATCCCCTATCCATCCTCTAACCCCATTCCCTATCCATCCTCTAACCCCATCCACGATCCATCCTCTAACCCCATTCCCTATCCATCCCCTATCCATCCTCTAACCCCATCCACGATCCATCCTCTAACCCCATCCCCTATCCATCCTCTAACCCCATTTCCTATTCATCCTCTAACCCCATCCCCTATCCATCCTCTAACCCCATCCACGATCCATCCTCTAACCCCATCCCCTATCCATCCTCTAACCCCATTCCCTATCCATCCTCTAACCCCATCCCCTATCCATCCTCTAACCCCATCCACGATCCATCCTCTAACCCCATCCCCTATCCATCCTCTAACCCCATTCCCTATCCATCCTCTAACCCCATCCACGATCCATCCTCTAACCCCATCCCCTATCCATCCTCTAACCCCATTCCCTATCCATCCTCTAACCCCATCCCCTATCCATCCTCTAACCCCATTCCCTATCCATCCTCTAACCCCATCCCCTATCCATCCTCCAACCCCATCCCCTATCCATCCTCTAACCCCATTCCCTATCCATCCTCTAACCCCATTCCCTATCCATCCTCTAACCCCATTCCCTATCCATCCCCTATCCATCCTCTAACCCCATCCCCGATCCATCCTCTAACCCCATTCCCTATCCATCCCCTATCCATCCTCTAACCCCATCCACGATCCATCCTCTAACCCCATTCCCTATCCATCCCTATCCATCCTCCAACCCCATCCCCTATCCATCCCCTAACCCCATCCCCTATCCATCCTCTAACCCCATTCCCTATCCATCCTCTAACCCCATCCCCTATCCATCCCTATCCATCCTCTAACCCCATCCACGATCCATCCTCTAACCCCATTCCCTATCCATCCCCTATCCATCCTCTAACCCCATCCACGATCCATCCTCTAACCCCATCCCCTATCCATCCTCTAACCCCATTCCCTATCCATCCTCTAACCCCATCCCCTATCCATCCTCTAACCCCATCCACGATCCATCCTCTAACCCCATCCCCTATCCATCCTCTAACCCCATTCCCTATCCATCCTCTAACCCCATCCCCTATCCATCCTCTAACCCCATTCCCTATCCATCCTCTAACCCCATTCCCTATCCATCCTCTAACCCCATCCCCTATCCATCCTCCAACCCCATCCCCTATCCATCCTCTAACCCCATCCCCTAACCCCATCCCCTATCCATCCTCTAACCCCATCCTCTATCCATCCTCTAACCCCATCCACTATCCACCCTCTAACCCCATCCCCTATCCATCCTCTAACCCATCTCATATCCATTCTCTAACCCCATCCCCTATCCATCCCCTATCCATCCTCTAACCCCATCCCCTATCCATCGTCTAACCCCATCCCCTATCCATCCCCTATCCATCCCCTATCCATCCCTATCCATCCTGTAACCCCATCCACTATGCATCCTCTAACCCCATCCCGATCCATCCCCATCCATCCTCTAACCCCATCCCCCATCCATCCTCTAACCCCATCCCCTATCCATCCTCTAACCCCATCCTCTATCCATCCTCTAACCCCATCCCCTATCCATCCTCTATCCATTCCCTATCCATCCTCTAACCCCATCCCTTAACCCCATCCCCTATCCATGCTCTAACCCCATCCTCTATCCATCCCCTATCCATCCTGTAACCCCATCCCCTATCCATCCCCTATCCATCCTGTAACCCCATCCCCTATCCATCCCCTATCCATCCTCTACCCCCATCCAACTGGTTATACTGTTTTTAGATCTGATAGAGTTGCAGTCCTTCAGACATTTGAGAAATAGATGTCCATCTCTGGTTAGAAAAGTTCAATCAACATATTTCTTGCCAAATTCCAGAATTTCAGAAAGTGGTAAAATCTTTGAAACAAAACTCCACCCCCCCATTGCCCCATTGCCCCAGCAGGTTCTGATAGCCTCTGATCCCATACTAGACAAAACTGAAAATCGTGTTGTTTTTAACAACAATTTTGCTTCAGCTGGCAACCCGTTTAAAATTATTGTCTTAAAATTCCTCTCATTCCAATAGAGGGAGTCATCTAGTCACCTCAAAACAGATTGTATTTTCTATTTTCTATCCCCTTTTTCTCCCTAATTTCGTGGTATCCAATTGGAAGTTACAGTCTCATCGCTGCAACACCCGTACGGACTTGGGAGAGGCGAAGGTTGAGAGCCGTGCGTCCGAAATCCAACCCAGCCAAGCAGCACTGCTTCTTGACACACTGCTTGCTTAACCTGGAAGCCAATGTGTCAGAGAAAACACCGTACACCTGGCGACCTTGTCAGCGTGCATTGTGCCCAATTGTGCCCAAGACTCAAACCAGGATCTCTAGTGGCACAGCTAGCAGCGCTGTACCTTTAGTTAACTGGTCAGTTAAGAACAAATTCTTATTTACAATGACCCTTACAACGCTGGGCCAATTGTGCACCACACTATGGGACTCCCAATCACAGCTGGTTGTGATACAGCCTGGATTCAAACCAGGGATGTCTGTAGTGATACCTTTAGCACTGAGATGTAGTGTCTTAGACCACTGTGCCACTCGGGAGCCCAGTGATGCACGAATAGAGTCACAGACTTTATTTTCATTTCAACCATTTGATATTTATGATGGACTAAGTGCTTTGCTACAGATCATAAATCCATAGGGGCTGATTCACTTGATCATTTCTTACTGCAGCTCTCTTCCCTACTTATTGCAGAACCACTGACGTATACTGTATCTTTTACTTGACAATTGTTTCTGGTGGGTTTGGCTGGCAGGGATGTCCTTGTCCCATCACACTCTAGCGACTCCAGTGGCGGGCCAGGGGTCAGGTGTACGGTGCTTCCTCCGACACATTGGTGGCTGGCTTCCGGGTTCAGCGATTGTGCAAAGAAGCAGTGCAGCTTGGTTGGGTCGTGTTTTGGAGGATGCATGGCTCTCAACCTTCGCGTCTCCTGAGTCCATACGGGAGTTGCAGCAATGGGACAAGACTAACTACCAATTGGATACCACGATATTGGGGTAAAAAAAAACAATTATAATAAAAGCAGAAGGTATCAGATATATTTTACCAGTAAGTCACTGCTCTTCTTGAGAAGGGATACAGAGATATTTTAGTGATTGCCAAGGGAACATTCCAGGGCCTTGAGCAGGGCACCTCAGAACCTAGGTTCCTCCTTTCACTGCGATCTGTCACCGCTACGTTGTTAAAAATAGCATATTGGCCTCAATATTGGAATACGAATGAAGAATTGACGAAGAAATGCTTATCTACTCATTTTCTGGATGCAGAGTTCAACAGAGTTTAAGTGGAGGTCAAGCAAATCATAGAGAAAGGAGGCTGTATTGCAATCATCTCTGATGGGTGGTCGAATGTTCGTGGGCAAGGACTAATGAACTACATCATCTCCACCCCTCAACCAGTATTCTACAAGAGCACAGACACAAGGCACAACAGACACACCGGTCTCTACATTGCAGATGAGCTGAAGGCAGTCATCAATGACCTTGGACCACATAAGGTATTTGCACTGGTGACAGACAATGCTGCAAACATGAAGGCTGCTTGGTCTAAAGTGGAGGAGTCCTACCCTCACATCACACCCATTGGCTGTGCTGCTCATGCAATTAGCTCTTCAAGGACATCATGGTACTGAAAACAATGGATATACTCTACAAGAGTACAAAGGAAATTGTTAGGTATGTGAAGGATCATTGAGTTAAAGCAACAATCTACCTCACCAAGCAAAGTGAGAAGAATAAGAGCACCACATTGAAGCTGCCCAGCAACACCCGTTGGGGTGGTGTTGTCATCATGTTTGACAGTCTCCTGGAGGGGAAGGAATCACTCCAAGAAATGGCCTTATCACAGTCTGCCGATGTGGACAGCCCCATCAAGAGGATCTTTCTGGATGTTGTATTTTGGGAGAGAGTGGTAAGCAGCCTGAAACTCCTGAAACCTATAGCAGTAGCCATTGCACGGATTGAAGGAGACAATGTAATTTCCGGTCACAACTTGCAGGCTTGTTTTCGAGTTGCTGTGCGTTTTGTTGCCAACCTATTTTGCTACCTGACAACTTTACGGTTTTCACTTTTTAATTACTGTTCATATATTTATTTATTTTTCATATATTTATTTATTTTTTTCCTCAACTTTTTCACTCCGGACGCTTTATCTGGACACGATTCGTCAGGACCTCCAACAGCCGAAGCTAAGTAGTAACATTAACATGATGCCTTCTAATTGTAGTCGCTGTACTCGCCTTACGGCGAGGATAGCTGTGCTTACAAGCCCAGCTTCAGACGCAATCGTTAGGCAAGGGTCATTTCAGTGTAGGAAAGGATGAAACAGCGTCTGTGCCACCAGTAAGTACAGATAGTAGTATAAGTCCCCTGGCACAGTCCCCGCAGCCGGACAACTTTCTCACGGTTTCTGGAAGGAAATGCTGTAGGAAAGCTCAACTGGTGTCGCTCATTCAGCCGACAGAAACTTTCAACCGGTTTTCCCCATTAAGCAGCGGGTCGGAGTCAGAGGCCGAGTCTTCTCTGGTCTCAACTCCTCCCGTTACGGGGTCTGAGACGCCGAAGCTTCCCACCATTAGCTCTGACAAATTGAAAACTCTAGTCATTGGCGACTCCTTTACCCGCAGTATTAGACTTAAAACGAATCATCCAGCGATCATACACTGTTTACCAGGGGGCAGGGCTACCGACGTTAAGGCTAATCTGAAGATGGTGCTGGCTAAAGCTAAAACTGGCGAGTGTAGAGAGTATAGAGATATTGCTATCCACGTTGGCACCAACGATGTTAGGATGAAACAGTCAGAGATCACCAAGCGCAACATAGCTTCTGCGTGCATATCAGCTAGAAAGATGTGTCGGCATCGAGTAATTGTCTCTGGCCCCCTCCCAGTTAGGGGGAGTGATGAGCTCTACAGCAGAGTCTCACAACTCAATCGCTGGTTGAAAACTGTTTTCTGCCCCTCCCAAAAGATAGAATTTGTAGATAACTGGCCCTCTTTCTGGGACTCGCCACAAACAGGACCAAACCTGACCTGCTGAGGAGTGACGGACTCCATCCTAGCTGGAGGGGTGCTCTCATCTTATCTACCAACATAGACAGGGCTCTAACTCCTCTAGCTCCACAATGAAATAGGGTGCAGGCCAGGCAGCAGGCTGTTAGCCAGCCTGCCAGCATAGTGGAGTCTGCCACTAGCACAGTCAGTGTAGTCAGCTCAGCTATCACCATTGAGACCGTGTCTGTGCCTCGACCTAGGTTGGGCAAAACTAAACATGGCGGTGTTCGCCTTAGCAATCTCACTAGGATAAAGACCACCTCCATTCCTGTCATTACTGAAAGAGATCATGATACCTCACATCTCAAAATAGGGCTACTTCATGTTAGATCCCTTACTTCAAAGGCAATTATAGTCAATGAACTAATCACTGATCATAATCTTGATGTGATTGGCCTGACTGAAACATGGCTTAAGCCTGATGAATTTACTGTTTTAAATGAGGCCTCACCTCCTGGCTACACTAGTGACCATATCCCCCGTGCATCCCGCAAAGGCGGAGGTGTTGCTAACATTTACGATAGCAAATTTCAATTTACAATGAATTTTTTTTAAATGACGTTTTCGTCTTTTGAGCTTCTAGTCATGAAATCTATGCAGCCGACTCAATCGCTTTTTATAGCTACTGTTTACAGGCCTCCTGGGCCATATACAGCGTTTCTCACTGAGTTCCCTGAATTCCTATCGGACCTTGTAGTCATAGCAGATAATATTCTAATCTTTGGTGACTTTAATATTCACATGGAAAAGTCCACAGACCCACTCCAAAAGTCTTTCGGAGCCATGATCGACTCAGTGAGTTTTGTCCAACATGTCTCTGGACCCACTCACTGTCACAGTCATACTCTGGACCTAGTTTTGTCCCATGGAATAAATGTTGTGGATCTTAATGTTTTTCCTCATAATCCTGGACTATCGGACCACCATTTTATTACGTTTGCAATTGCAACAAATAATCTGCTCAGACCCCAACCAAGGACCATCAAAAGTCGTGCTATAAATTCACAGACACAGACAGACAAAGATTCCTTGATGCCCTTCCAGACTCCCTCTGCCTACCCAAGGAAGCCAGAGGACAAAAATCAGTTAACCACCTAACTGAGGATCTCGATTTAACCTTGCGCAATACCCTAGATGCAGTTGCACCCCTAAAAACTAAAAACATTTCTCATAAGAAACTAGCTCCCTGGTACACAGAAAATACCCGAGCTCTGAAGCAAGCTTCCAGAAAATTGGAACGGAAATGGCGCCACACCAAACTGGAAGTCTTCCGACTAGCTTGGAAAGACGGTACCGTGCAGTACCGAAGAGCCCTTACTGCTGCTCGATCATCCTATTTTTCTAACTTAATTGAGGAAAATAAGAACAATCCGAAATTCCTTTTTGATACTGTCGCAAAGCTAACTAAAAAGCAGCATTCCCCAAGAGAGGATGACTTTCACTTTAGCAGTGATAAATTCATGAACTTCTTTGAGGAAAAGATTATGATTATTAGAAAGCAAATTACGGACGCCTCTTTAAACCTGCGTATTCCTCCAAACCTCAGTTGTCCCGAGTCTGCACAACTCTGCCAGGATCTAGGATCAAGAGAGACGCTCAAGTGTTTTAGTACTATATCTCTTGACACAATCATGAAAATAATCATGGCCTCTAAACCTTCAAGCTGCATACTGGACCCTATTCCAACTAAACTACTGAAAGAGCTGTGTCCTGTGCTTGGCCCTCCTATGTTGAACATAATAAACGGCTCTCTATCCACTGGATGTGTACCAACCTCACTAAAAGTGGCAGTAATAAAGCCTCTCTTGAAAAAGCCAAACCTTGACCCAGAAAATATAAAAAACTATCGGCCTATATCGAATCTTCCATTCCTCTCAAAAATTTTAGAGAAGGCTGTTGCGCAGCAACTCACTGCCTTCCTGAAGACAAACAATGTATACGAAATGCTTCAGTCTGGTTTTAGACCCCATCATAGCACTGAGACGGCACTTGTGAAGGTGGTAAATGACATTTTAATGGCATCGGACCGAGGCTCTACATCTGTCCTCGTGCTCCTAGACCTTAGTGCTGCTTTTGATACCATCGATCACCACATTCTTTTGGAGAGATTGGAAACCCAAATTGGTCTACACGGACATGTTCTGGCCTGGTTTAGATCTTATCTATAAAGATATCAGTTTGTCTCTGTGAATGGTTTGTCCTCTGACAAATCAACTGTAAATTTCGGTGTTCCTCAAGGTTCTGTTTTAGGACCACTATTGTTTTCACTATACATTTTACCTCTTAGGGGATGTTATTCGAAAACATAATGTTAACTTTCACTGCTATGCGGATGACACACAGCTGTACATTTCAATGAAACATGGTGAAGCCCCAAAATTGCCCTCGCTAGAAGCATGTGTTTCAGACATAAGGAAGTGGATGGCTGCAAACTTTCTACTATTAAACTCGGACAAAACAGAGATGCTTGTTCTAGGTCCCAAGAAACAAAGAGATCTTCTGTTGAATCTGACAATTAATCTTAATGGTTGTACAGTCGTCTCAAATAAAACTGTGAAGGACCTCGGCGTTACTCTGGACCCTGATCTCTCTTTTGAAGAACATATCAAGACCATTTCGAGGACAGCTTTTTTCCATCTACGTAATATTGCAAAAATCAGAAACTTTCTGTCCAAAAATGATGCAGAAAAATGTATCCATGCTTTTGTCACTTCTAGGTTAGACTACTGCAATGCTCTACTTTCCGGCTACCCGGATAAAGCACTAAATAAACTTCAGTTAGTGCTAAATACGGCTGCTAGAATCCTGACTAGAACCAAAAAAATTGATCATATAACTCCAGTGCTAGCCTCTCGACACTGGCTTCCTGTCAAAGCAAGGGCTGATTTCAAGGTTTTACTGCTAACCTACAAAGCATTACATGGGCTTGCTCCTACCTATCTCTCTGATTTGGTCCTGCCGTACATACCTACACGTACGCTACGGTCACAAGACGCAGGCCTCCTAATTGTCCCTAGAATTTCTAAGCAAACAGCTGGAGGCAGGGCTTTCTCCTATCGAGCTGGAACGGTCTGCCTACCCATGTCAGAGACGCAAACTCGGTCTCAACCTTTAAGTCTTTACTGAAGACTCATCTCTTCAGTGGGTCATATGATTGAGTGTAGTCTGGCCCAGGAGTGGGAAGGTGAACGGAAAGGCTCTGGAGCAACGAACCGCCCTTGCTGTCTCTGCCTGGCCGGTTCCCCTCTTTCCACTGGGATTCTCTGCCTCTAACCCTATTACAGGGGCTGAGTCACTGGCTTACTGGGGCTCTCTCATGCCGTCCCTGCAGGGGGTGCGTCATCTGAGTGGGTTGATTCACTGTTGTGGTCATCCTGTCTGGGTTGGCACCCCCCTTGGGTTGTGCCGTGGCGGAGATCTTTGTGGGCTATACTCAGCCTTGTCTCAGGATGGTAAGTTGGTGGTTGAAGATATCCCTCTAGTGGTGTGGGGGCTGTGATTTGGCAAAGTGGGTGGGGTTATATCCTTCCTGTTTGGCCCTGTCCAGAGGTGTCCTCGGATGGGGCCACAGTGTCTCCTGACCCCTCCTGTCTCAGCCTCCAGTATTTAAGCTGCAGTAGTTTGTGTCGGGCGCTAGGGTCAGTTTGTTATATCTGGAGTACTTCTCCTGTCCTATTCGGTGTCCTGTGTGAATCTAAGTGCGTTCTCTAATTCTCTCCTTCTTTCTTTCTCTCTCTCGGAGGACCTGAGCCCTAGGACCATGCCCCAGGACTTCCTGACATGATGACTCCTTGCTGTCCCCAGTCCACCTGGCCATGCTGCTGCTCCAGTTTCAACTGATCTGAGCCCTAGGACCATGCCCCAGGACTACCTGACATGATGACTTCTTGCTGTCCCCAGTCCACCTGGCCATGCTGCTGCTCCAGTTTCAACTGTTCTGCCTTACTATTATTTGACCATGCTGGTCATTTATGAACATTTGAACATCTTGGCCATGTTCTGTTATAATCTCCACCTGGCACAGCCAGAAGAGGACTGGCCACCCCACATATGCTCTCTCTAATTCTCTCTTTCTTTCTCTCTCTTGGAGGACCTGAGCCCAAGGACCGTGCCCCAGGACGACCTGACATGATGACTCCTTGCTGTCCCCAGTCCACCTTACTGTGCTGCTGCTCCAGTTTCAACTGTTCTGCCTTGTTATTATTCGACCATGCTGGTCATTTATGAACATTTGAACATCTTGGCCATGTTCTGTTATAATCTCCACCCGGCACAGCCAGAAGAGGACTGGCCACCCCACATAGCCTGGTTCCTCTCTAGGTTTCTTCCTAGGTGTTGGCCTTTCTAGGGAGTTTTTCCTAGCCACCGTGCTTCTACACCTGCATTGCTTGCTGTTTGGGGTTTTAGGCTGGGTTTCTGTACAGCACTTTGAGATATCAGCTGATGTACAAAGGGCTATATAAATACATTTGATTTGATTTGAATGTCATCCTGTCTGATGTTCAGACGCTGCTTGCAGATGTAGGAGAAGAAATCCGTACTGCCCTGCCCACTTCACTGTTGCTCCAAGCAGATGAAACTGCAGTTCTGAAATACATCAAAAAGCGTGAAGACTTCTGCCTGAAGCCCATAAACGCCACAGCGTACATGTTGAACCCCAAGTATGCTGGCAAGAGCATCCTGTCTGGTGCAGAGATCAACAAGTCATTACTACCGTGTCTCGCCACCTTGGCCTGGATGAGAGAAAGGTTCTTGGCAGTCTGGCGAAGTACACTTCCAAGCAAAGGCTTTTGGATGGAGATGCAATATGGCAGTCGTGCCAACATATCTCATCAGCCACCTGGTGGAAGGGACTTTGTGGATCTGAGGCTCTTTCCCCTGTTGCCTCAATAATCCTCCAAATCCCACCAACATCAGCTGCCTCAGAGCGCTACTGGTCCTTGTTTGGGAACACACACACCAAAGCACGTAACAGGCTGACTAATACAAGGTTCGAAAAATTGGTGGCCATCCGGGCAAATTTGAGGCTTTTTGAGCCTGACAACGAACCATCCTCAACAAGGTTGGGAAGTGACAGTGAAGATGAGGCCTCAGAGTCTGATGTTCAAGAGTTGGACATTGAGGAGGTTCAGGGAGAAGACATAGAAGTTGTTGTATGTATGAAAACGTTTGTGGGAGATGCGATGGATCATCGGGGATCATTCAATATTCTCTTTCTTTTGTTGTTCAGTGAAATCATCACATGTGAAGAGTCAACTCATTTAATTAAAGTTCAATTCGTAACTCAGTCATTTTTAACATTTCTATTGGAAGGATTTAATATGTCTACTTATGATAAGGTAAAATGATTATGTTTCAGTCTATGGTAAATATATCCAATGCAAAAAACATCTACATTTAAATGGTATTAATATTAATTATCATATATTTCCGTTAATTCCCATATATTCACATTAATTCCCACGAACAGTTTCCACCTCTGGATATTCCCCAACATGTGCAACCCTAGTCTTTCCACACAGACACTACGTCTACACACAGACACTACGTCTACACACAGACACTACGTCTACACACAGTCGCAGAGAGAAGCACTGTATTGATTTTCATCGGACTACCGTCATATTCTTTCATTTGATTCATGCAGAAACTAAGCATTCCTGACAAGAGGTACAATTAAACGACAGTAAAGAAGCATTCGATAAATCGACCCCAATCCGTCTCGATCTACAAAGAGTCGATAATGTACCGTTTTCACTGCAGCTGTGGTCCAACTGTGTCGAGGGTTGAATTTCCAGAGCGAGATTCACAGTTGGTAAGGAGGAACATGTGTTTACTGTGAGGCTTCTGATCTCCCAATGATATTATTTGTCTTCTGGAAATATCAGCGTTTTTTGAGCGCTTGATTTTATTTTAAAAACAGATTCATTAAAGTTGATTTTGAAACTGAGAGTTTGGAAATCAATTCTACATGGACTTGTTTTCTTGTCTGTCTGCCAGCCTATCTTCCTTTCCTTTGCAAGTAGCTAATGTTTGTTCTCTGTTGACTCTTTTGAAGTGGTTTCACATTTACAAACACTGCATGTTTGACATACTTGAGTACTTGACTTTAAACAAATCACTGTTTAGTTCAAGGTTTGTTGTGGTATGACCACATACTTCTCTAACTCCAAGATGGAATATTAGCCCCTCTTCCTCCTTATGCCATCTTGAAGATCTGTGAGGATTGGATGATTGACCCAGCATCCCCCCCATGTATCTCCCCATACTGACCGGTATTCGCCCTGTTGGATATCCATCATCTCCCTCCCTCCCTCCCTCCCTCCCTCCCTCCCTCCCTCCCTCCCTCCCTCCCTCCCTCCCTCCCTCCCTCCCTCCCTCCCTCCCTCCCTCCCCCTCCCTATCTGTTTCCCCCAGATGGGCAGGTATTCATCCTGTTGGATATCCATCACCTCCCTCCCTCCCTCCCTCCCTCCCTCCCTCCCTCCCTCCCTCCCTCCCTCCCTCCCTCCCTCCCTCCCTCCCTCCCTCCCTCCCTATCTGTTTCCCCCAGATGGGCAGGTATTCATCCTGTTGGATATCCATCACCTCCCTCCCTCCCTCCCTACCTGTTTCCCCCAGACGGGCAGGTATTCATCCTGTTGGATATCCATCACCTCCCTCCCTCCCTCCCTACCTGTTTCCCCCAGACGGGCAGGTATTCATCCTGTTGGATATCCATCACCTCCCTCCTACCTTTTTCCCCCAGACGGGCAGGTATTCATCCTGTTGGATATCCATCACCTCCCTCCCTCCCTCCCTCCCTCCCTCCCTCCCTCCCTCCCTCCCTCCCTCCCTCCCTCCCTCCCTACCTGTTTCCCCCAGACGGCAGGTATTCATCCTGTTGGATATCCATCACCTCCCTCCCTCCCTCCCTCCCTCCCTCCCTCCCCCTCCCTCCCTCCCTCCCTCCCTCCCTCCCTCCCTCCCTCCCTCCCTCCCTCCCTCCCTCCCTCCCTCCCTCCCTCCCTCCCTCCCTACCTGTTTCCCCCAGACGGGCAGGTATTCGTCCTGTTGGATATCCATCATCTCCCTCCCTCCCTCCCTCCCTCCCTCCCTCCCTCCCTCCCTCCCTCCCTCCCTCCCTCCCTCCCTCCCTCCCTCCCTCCCTCCCTCCCTACCTGTTTCCCCCAGACGGGCAGGTATTTGTCCTGTTGGATATCCATCACCTCCCTCCCTCCCTCCCCTCCCTCCCTCCCTCCCCCTCCCCTCCCTCCCTCCCTCCCTCCCTCCCTCCCTCCCTCCCTCCCTCCCTCCCTCCCTCCCTCCCTCCCTCCCTCCCTCCCTCCCCCCCTCCCTCACCTGTTTCTCCCCAGACTGGCAGGTATTCATCCTGTTGGATATCAAGCATCAGCTCCAGTCCGTTACCCATCCCTCCCTTCATGGTCACCAGCAGCGGCCGGTTATCCTGACCAGAGTTGAATGTGTAGCATTTCCCATAACGGGTGAAGATCTGAAACAACAAGAAGGAGACAAAGGGCCGTCAATGAGTGGCAGCAATATAATGAAGAACAAAGCAATGTCTGTGATTCAAATTGCCAACCAATTCCCAATAAAGGGTACTCCTTTTGACCAGAGACACATGGTACCCTATTCCCTATATAGTAGGGCTGGAAATTGCCAGGGACCTCACGATACAATATTATCACGTTACTTAGGTGCCCATACGATATGTATTGCAATTCTCATGATTCTATATGTATTGCGATTTGATACTGGAATTTTATTGCAATCCAAACATATTGCTAAACGGTATGTCTGCTGCAGAGAGACAAGAGAGAGACATTTGATCAGTCATGGAAATAAAAGTTCCGAAAACATGTTGGCTCACTATTTAAAAAGAAGATGGAGAACAAGCTATAGGATGAAAAATACCATAGTTTTGGCACAGGTACAGCCGACTAGCTTTAGCTAACGCTACCTACAGCCGCAAAAAATAATAATTCTCTTTTTTTAGTTGGAGTCAAATATCTATAAAATATCATCCAAAAATAATTTTGCGGTATGTAACTGTGTCAATTTTGTTCCCCCATCACTATTATACTGTATATAACACGTTGTAGGTTATAGTAGTGCACTAAGGAATACACTGCATGCCATTTGGGATTTGCCCAATAAAATGTTGGGCTGTTCAGCCCACTGAATCCTTGGGGTCTAATACACCAGCTTCTGTGTAGAGAGTAAACTTTATCTACCAGAGAACAGCAAGAACAACAACAACACAACAAAACAACAAAAACAAGGACAACAACAACAAAAACAACAACAAGAATAACAACAACTACAAGAACAACAACAACAACAACTACAACAACAAGAACAACTACAAGAACAACTACAACAACAACAACTACAAGAACAACTACAGCAACAAGAATAACTACAAAAACAACAACAAGAATAACTACAAAAACAACAACAAGAATAACAACAACAACAATAATAACTACAAAAACAACAACAAGAATAACTACAAAAACAACAACAAGAATAACAACAACAACAATAATAACTACAAAAACAACAACAAGAATAACTACAAAAACAACAACAAGAATAACTACAAAAACAACAACAAGAATAACAACAAGAACAACTACAAAAACAACAACAAGAATAACTACAAAAACAACAACAAGAATAACAACAACAACAATAATAACTACAAAAACAACAACAAGAATAACAACAACTACAAGAACAACTACAACAACAACTACAACAACAAGAATAACTACAAAAACAACAACAAGAATAACTACAAAAACAACAACAAGAATAACAACAACAACAACTACAAGAACAAAAACAAGAATAACTACAACAACAACAACAAGAATAACTACAACAACAAGAACAAGAACAACAACTACAAGAACAACAACTACAACAAGAACAACACAGGGGTAGAGAACTATACCAAACTGTGGCAACAGCATCTCTGCTAATATTATTGTTCAAACTCTTTGATCCCGACACACAGAGAGACTCATCCTAAATGTGGTATCATAAACGCCTATTAGTTTAAGGAATACCTAGGATAGGATAAAGTAATCCTTCTCACCCCCCCTCCCCCTTAAAAGATTTAGATGCACTATTGTAAAGTGGCTGTTCCACTGGATGTCATAAGGTGAATGCACCAATTTGTAAGTCGCTCTGGATAAGAGCGTCTGCTAAATGACTTAAATGTAAATGTAGTTACTGTAAAAGAGCACACACATTGAAATCAAAGTTTCATGAGAAGATTTTGCCTGTGTAGTAGCGTCCTAAGCTGATTCTGGGACAATGTTACAAGTTGGCCAAGCAAACTGTGGCGCAACGACACAGCCTGGTGGGGAGGCTGCCTCAGACATGACGGGTAGTGAACGAATGGATGTGCAATCACATTCAAGACATCAGAAAAGGAAGGCTCAGGCTCCAACATCGAATGTTCCTCCAACTCGGTCAAGGAACCTGATTAAGTGATCGCCCCGAATTGTACCCTATTCCTACATAGTACCGTGAGTGTGTTCTGGAGGGCCAGAGTACAAACGCACACCCTATATAAGAAACATGGTGCCATTAGGGACACATCCCTGAAACTATTCCCCAGGTCATTGTTGTAAATGACAATGTGATCTCAGTCAACTTACCTGGTAAAAGAAGGGTTAAATCAATCTAAATCCCAAGGCTCTCAGAAAGTGTCACTGACCATAGATTGCTTTGTATGTTTCTATTTTTGTTTGGTCAGGGTGTGATTTGGGTGGGCATTCTATCTTTGTATGTCTAGGTTTTTGTATTTCTATGTTTTGGCCGGGTATGGTTCTCAATCAGGGACAGCTGTCTATCGTTGTCTCTGATTGGGAATCATACTTAGGTAGCCCGTTTTGCCACCTTAGGTTGTGGGTAGTTGCTTTCTGTTTTTGTGTCTGCACCAGACAGAACTGTTGATGTGGTTGTTGTTTTTTTTATTCAGTGTTCAGTTCAAAATAAAAAGATGAACACGTACCACGCTGCACCTTGGTCCTCACCTTCTTCCCCTGAATGTCGTTACACTAAGAGCATCAAAGTAGCTAATGGTAGAAGACTATTTATCTGTCGTATGTAAAGAATGTTGTCTCTTATGTATGGCATCTTATAGTGGCATAACAAGGTTGAGATAAATATCCATGTTTTGCATGTATTGATTCTTGGTGGAGTCAACAACAAGGGCCTGTTGTATTTCAAAAAGCTGTATTTGAATAAAGGACACATGAAGAACAGAAGATACACAATACTCAAGGACGGACTGATTACATGAAGGGCGAAGTAAAACAGATTATTTGACAAACCTCCAACGGAAGTATTTGTGGCAGAAATGAATGATTTTGCTGTAGCCTTCCAGCCTTTCTGAAAATCGGGAACTGTCACGTGACAAAGAAAAAAAGACTTTGCACAGCGGGCCCAAGATATTGGCACTGACACCTCTCAAGAGACGCACGTATCAACATTTAATGAAATGCCCCCTGCAATATGTCACCCATAGTAATATGAGGTTTGACCTTAAGACAGAAGTGTGACTGGGGCTGGCTGGCAGAGTAAAGTGAGAAGGGACTCACTGCAGCAGCAGTTGCCTGGTGAAGAAAAGGGACTGACTCCCGACCTGGTGGTGAGAAGGGACTGACTCCAGACCTGGTGGTGAGAAGGGACTGACTCCAGACCTGGTGGTGAGAAGGGACTGACTCCAGACCTGGTGGTGAGAAGGGACTGACTCCAGACCTGGTGGTGAGAAGGGACTGACTCCAGACCTGGTGGTGAGAAGGGACTGACTCCAGACCTGGTGGTGAGGACTGACTCCAGACCTGGTGGTGAGAAGGGACTGACTCCAGACCTGGTGGTAAGAAGGGACTGACTCCAGACCTGGTGGTGAGAAGGGACTGACTCCAGACCTGGTGGTGAGAAGGGACTGACTCCAGACCTGGTGGTGAGAAGGGACTGACTCCAGACCTGGTGGTGAGAAGGGACTGACTCCAGACCTGGTGGTGAGGACTGACTCCAGACCTGGTGGTGAGGACTGACTCCAGACCTGGTGGTAAGAAGGGGACCTGGTACCTGGTGAGGGACTGACTCCAGACCTGGTGGTGAGGACTGACTCCAGACCTGGTGGTGAGGACTGACTCCAGACCTGGTGAAGAGAAGGGACTGACTCCAGACCTGGTGGTCAGGACTGACTCCAGACCTGGTGGTGAGAAGGGACTGACTCCAGACCTGGTGGTAAGAAGGGACTGACTCCAGACCTGGTGGTGAGAAGGGACTGACTCCAGACCTGGTGGTGAGGACTGACTCCAGACCTGGTGGTGAGAAGGGACTGACTCCAGACCTGGTGATGAGAAGGGACTGACTCCAGACCTGGTGGTGAGAAGGGACTGACTCCAGACCTGGTGGTGAGGACTGACTCCAGACCTGGTGAAGAGAAGGGACTGACTCCAGCCAGACCTGGTGGTGAGGACTGACTCCAGACCTGGTGAAGAGAAGGGACTGACTCCACACCTGGTGGTGAGGACTGACTCCAGACCTGGTGGTGAGGACTGACTCCAGACCTGGTGAAGAGAAGGGACTGACTCCAGACCTGGTGGTGAGGACTGACTCCAGACCTGGTGGTGAGGACTGACTCCAGACCTGGTGGTGAGAAGGGACTGACTCCAGACCTGGTGGTAAGAAGGGACTGACTCCAGACCTGGTGGTGAGAAGGGACTGACTCCAGACCTGGTGGTGAGAAGGGACTGACTCCAGACCTGGTGGTGAGGACTGACTCCAGAGCAGAGAATCATCACTAAGAACAAAGGATCTGACACTCCTTTCAGTCTGTAGTGTTTCCTAGCTGCAATATAATGACATTCATGATTATCATTTTGGCTCAGTAGGAAGGGGAACAAGGGTGTACATGTTCCAAATTGTACCCTGCTCCCTATATAGTGCACTACTTGTCAACAGGGCCCGCATAGGGCTCTGGTTAAAAGTAGTCCACTATATAGGTGGTAGGGTGCCATTTCGAATGCATGCGCCCGAAGAAAACATTGACCTACTCAACCCGGGCCAAGGGTGGTTGCACAAAGCACACACAAAGACAAACCACACCACCCACATGAAAAAGGTCAGTGCCTTTAGTTGTCTCTAACTACAATAGCGACGGTGTTTTCCGCCTCAACCTTTATAATCACACCATTGAATGGCTATTAGTACATGCTAGCCTCTGTACTCTATAGGGAGATGCTGCTGTCTACCAATGGAACATTAATGGATAGATTTGATTCTTCAACTACTACGGAGACAGTGTTTTCTACCTCCATGCATCATTGACACGACTGAATGGATCTCAAAACCAAAACATCATCACACCACTGAATGAATAGCCCAACGAACCAGACAGATGAAATGCATATCTTTTCATCTGCCAGACCAGACATCTTTTCACCAGCCATTAATGCTCTGTCTGCAGCTGAAATAGAACAGAAAGATATCCTGTGTGGAATAGTCTGAGGTTGGTCAGGAATCAGGAAGAGCTGCAATTATATAGGACAGTTTTAATGAAGAGATCAGCCAGAGAGAAAATAGAGAGAGAGCGAGAGAGAGTGAAGGAGTGAGATGGTGAATGAGAGAAAGTGATGGAGTGAGAGGGTGAATGAGAGAGAGTGAAGGAGTGAGAGTGAAGGAGAGAGAGTGAAGGAGTGAGATGGTGAATGAGAGAAAGTGATGGAGTGAGAGGGTGAATGAGAGAGAGTGAAGGAGTGAGAGAGAGAGAGAGAGAGAGAGAGAGAGAGAGAGAGAGAGAGAGAGAGAGAGAGAGAGAGAGAGAGAGAGAGAGAGAGAGAGAGAGAGAGAGTGTGAAGGAGAGCGAGTGAAGGAGTGAAGGAGTGAGATGGTGAATGAGAGAAAGTGATGAAGTGAGAGGGTGAATGAGAGAGAGTAAAGGAGAGAGTGAGGGAGAGTGAGTGAGTGAGGGAGAGAGAGTGAAGGAGAGAGAGTGAAGGAGTGAGAGGGTGAATGACAGAGAGTGGAGTGAGAGAGAGTATGAAGGAGAGCGAGTGAAGGAGAGCAAGAGTGAAAGAGAGAAAGTGAAGGAGAGCGAGTGAAGGAGAGAGAGTGAAGGAGAGAGAGTGAAGGAGTGAGATGGTGAATGAGAGAAAGTGATGGAGTGAGAGGGTGAATGAGAGAGAGTGAAGGAGAGAGAGAGAGAGAGAGAGAGAGAGAGAGAGAGAGAGAGAGAGAGAGAGAGAGAGAGAGAGAGAGAGAGTGTGAAGGAGAGCGAGTGAAGGAGAGCAAGAGTGAAGGAGTAAAGGAGTGAGATGGTGAATGAGAGAAAGTGATGGAGTGAGAGGGAGAATGAGAGAGAGTGAAGGAGAGAGTGAGGGAGAGAGAGAGAGAGAGAGAGGGAAGGAGAGCGAGTGAAGGAGAGCAAGAGTGAAGGAGTGAAGGAGTGAGATGGTGAATGAGAGAAAGTGATGGAGTGAGAGGGTGAATGAGAGAGAGAAGGAGAGAGTGAGGGAGAGAGAGTGAAGGAGAGAGAGTGAAGGAGTGAGAGGGTGAATGAGAGAGAGTGAAGGAGAGAGAGAGAGAGAGAGAGAGAAGAGAGAGAGAGAGAGAGAGAGAGACAGAGAGAGAGAGTGTGAAGGAGAGCGAGTGAAGGAGAGCAAGAGTGAAGGAGTGAAGGAGTGAGATGGTGAATGAGAGAGAGTGAAGGAGAGAGTGAGGGAGAGAGAGTGAGGAGAGAGAGTGAAGGAGAGAGAGTGGAGGAGTGAGAGGGTGAATGACAGAGAGTAGAGTGAGAGAGAGAGAGAGAGAGAGAGAGAGAGAGAGAGAGAGGAAGAGAGTATGAAGGAGTGAAGGAGAGCAAGAGTGAAAGAGAGAGAGTGAAGGAGAGCGAGTGAAGGAGAGAGAGTGATGGAGAGAGAGTGAAGGAGTGAAGGAGTGATAGAGAGAGAGAGTATGAATGAGTGAGAGTGGATGAGAGAGAGAGTGAAGGAGAGAGAGGGTGAAGGAGGAGCTCATACATTAGAAAGTCCCCACCCATCGCCACTTACTCTCCAGCTTGTAGATATATACATCACCCATCAAGACAAGAATGATAAGACAGTGTGTGTGTCCGTGTGTGTGTGTAAAAGCACAGCATACACAGAGTTGCTGTGGTAACAGAGAGATGGTGAGTTGAAGCGGTGCTGTGACGACCTTGGGGACAGCAGCGTTAATGGCTCACTGAAAGACGGGTAGTCTGAAAGTCAAATCGCACCCTATTCCCTATTGAGGGCTCCAGGGCCTATAGGGCTCTGGTCAAACGTAGTGCATCATATAGGGTGTGATTTGGGATGCTTCTCTAGGCTCCTCCATTGTACCCAAGCTCACTAAAGTACTCGGATACGTCCCAAATGGCACACTAGTCACCAGAGATGGGATCAAGTCACACTTTTGCAAGTCCTAAGCAAGTCTCAAGTCCTATCCTTCGAGTCTCAAGTAAAGTCCCATGTTCCACAGCTCAGGTCGACTCACATCACAAGTCCCTAATTTGGGGTGTTGAGTCCTCAAGTCAATGATTAAGTGTTTTATATAAATGTCATTGCAATTGCAATGCATCAGTCATTTTGGATCCACATGTTTTACAAACTACATCATTTCCCCCCACTACCACATAGTCTTTGAACTACCACATACAGTGCCTTGCGAAAGTATTCGGCCCCCTTGAACTTTGCGACCTTTTGCCACATTTCAGGCTTCAAACATAAAGATCAGAGATGCAGCCAAGAGGCCCATGATCACTCTGGATGAACTGCAGAGATCTACAGCTGAGGTGGGAGACTCTGTCCATAGGACAACAATCAGTCGTATATTGCACAAATCTGGCCTTTTATGGAAGAGTGGCAAGAAGAAAGCCATTTCTTAAAGATATCCGTAAAAAGTGTTGTTTAAAGTTTGCCACAAGCCACCTGGGAGACACACCAAACATGTGGAAGAAGGTGCTCTGGTCAGATGAAACCAAAATTGAACTTTTTGGCAACAATGCAAAACGTTATGTTTAGCGTAAAAGCAACACAGCTCATCACCCTGAACACACCATCCCCACTGTCAAACATGGTGGTGGCAGCATCATGGTTTGGGCCTGCTTTTCTTTAGCAGGGACAGGGAAGATGGTTAAAATTGATGGGAAGATGGATGGAGCCAAATACAGGACCATTCTGGAAGAAAACCTGATGGAGTCTGCAAAAGACCTGAGACTAGGACGGAGATTTGTCTTCCAACAAGACAATGATCCAAAACATAAAGCAAAATCTACAATGGAATGGTTCAAAAATAAACATATCCAGGTGTTAGAATGGCCAAGTCAAAGCCCATACTTGAACTCAATCGAGAATCTGTGGAAAGAACTGAAAACTGCTGTTCACAAATGCTCTCCATCCAACCTCACTGAGCTCGAGCTGTTTTGCAAGGAGGAATGGGAAAAATGTCAGTCTCTCGATGTGTATAACTGATAGAGACATACCCCAAGCGACTTACAGCTGTAATCACAGCAAAAGGTGGCGCTACAAAGTATTAACTTAAGGGGGCTGAATAATTTTGCACGCCCAATTTTTCAGTTTTTGATTTGTTAAAAAAGTTTGAAATATCCAATAAATGTCGTTCCACTTCATGATTGTGTCCCACTTGTTGTTGATTCTTCACAAAAAAATACAGTTTTATATCTTTATGTTTGAAGCCTGAAATGTGGCAAAAGGTCGCAAAGTTCAAGGGGGCCGAATACTTTCGCAAGGCACTGAACTTTGAACTTCGATTTCTGGGACCAATGATGCCCTGATCCAGAGGTGGCACAACAGGTCCCAGAGTGATGAGGAAAATTGTTTTCCCTGAGGCCCTGAGCTTTTCCTAATCTGATAACCTAAGCAGGTATAAATCAGGACCTTGCAGGGTCTGACCGGGATTCATTAGTTGTAAAAAGGGTTTTATACGGGTAATGAGACCAGATAAAAATGTTTTGCAGACACCCTTATCCAGAGCAATTTGGGTGAAGTGCCTTGCTCAAGGACACACTCACAGATTGTTCACCCAGTCAGCTCAGAGATTCAAATCAGTCTCTTTTCAGTTACTGGCCCAACACTCTTAACCACTAGGCTACCTGCCACCTAGGTATACATGGTTTTAAAGAACTTCTGGAAGAATGGAAACTAGGGAGAATGAAAACTGTGTCAAACTGCAGCAACCTTTTACATTTACATTTACTTGTTCATATATTTTTTAGTCAGTTAAGAACATATTCTTATTTTCAATGACGGCCTGGGAACAGTGGGTTAACTGCCTGTTCAGGGGCAGAACGACAGATTTGTACCTTGTTAGGTCGGGGGTTTGAACTCGCAACCTTCCGGTTACTAGTCCAACGCTCTAACCACTAGGCTACGCTGCCGCCCCATTAAACCTAGACTAACAGTCCTTTACATAGACACAGAAACAACCATTGCAATTGGATAATGGAACTCACTGGGATGAGCTTGCTTTATGCAGGTCTGCATCGCGTAGGCCTATGCAACTGTAAGTAGAAAGCAACACAGTCAATCTAGTCAAGGTAGTCTAGCCAGCCGGAAGAGAGTGGAGTGGTGCGGCGAGGTGCTTGTTGACGGCCTGCGCAACTTGTGACTTCCGTGAATCTGATTGGCCAAGACACATAACAGAAAGCACAGAACCAGCACCTCTTTGAAAAAATAAAGGACATATGGGGCCTAAATTGTGCACGAGATGACAAACCCAGTCTCTCGAGTCATACAGCTCAAGACCAAGTTGAGTCACAAGTCATAGAAGCTCAAGTCGAAGTCAAGTAGCAAGTGTTTTTTCTATTTTTCAAGTCAAGTCTCAAGTAGAACAATTTGTGACTTGAGTGGTACTCGAGTCCATGTCACGTGACTCGATTCCACATCTCTGCTATTCTCTATATAATGCCTGGGCTCTGGTCAAAAATGGTGAACTACGTAGGCTGGGAATAGTGTGCAGTTTGGGACTGAGAGAGAGAGACACACTGAGAGAGAGACACAGAGAGAGACACAGAGAGAGAGACACAGAGAGAGACACTGAGAGAGACACTGAGAGAGAAACACAGAGAGAGACACTGAGAGAGACTCTGAGAGAGAGACACAGAGAGAGAAACACTGAGAAAGAGACACAGAGACACAGAGAGAGACACAGAGAGAGAGACACTGAGAGACACACTGAGAGAGACTCTGAGAGAGAGACACAGAGAGAGAGAGACACTGAGAGACACAGAGAGAGACACGGAGAGAGAGACACAAATCCAATTTTGATAAACTCCCATATCTACTGGGTGAAATTCCACAGTGTGCCATCAGAGCAGCAAGATTTGTGACCTGTTGCCACAAGAAAAGGGCAACCAGTGAAGAACAAACACCATTGTAAATACAACCCATATTTATGCTTATTTATTTTCCCTTGTGTACTTTAACCATTTGTACATTGTTACAACATGGTATATATATATATAATATGACATTTCTAATGTCTTTATTGTTTTGAAACTTCTGTATGTGTCATG
The DNA here is from genome assembly GCF_023373465.1 of Oncorhynchus keta. Classification (NCBI taxonomy): domain Eukaryota; kingdom Metazoa; phylum Chordata; class Actinopteri; order Salmoniformes; family Salmonidae; genus Oncorhynchus; species Oncorhynchus keta. Next base: position 48,051,786 of record NC_068441.1, on the reverse strand, counting down.
TTTACTGTTCATTTTTATTGTTTATTTCACTTTTGTATATTATCTACCTCACTTGCTTTGGCAATGTTAACACATGTTTCCCATACCAATAAAGCCCCTTGAATTGAATTGACACGGAGAGAGACACGGAGAGAGCGACACAGAGAGAGAGAGACAGAGAGAGAGACAGAGAGAGAGAGAGAGAGAGAGAGAGAGAGAGAGAGACTGAGAGACACAGAGAGAGCCACAGAGAGAGAGACACGAAGAGAGACACGGAGAGAGACACGATGAGAGCGACACAGAGAGAGACACAGAGAGAGAGACACAGAGAGAGACACTGAGAGAGAGACACTGAAAGACACAGAGAGAGACACGGAGAGAGAGAGACACAGAGAGAGAGAGACCCCTGAGAGAGAGACACTGAGAGAGACACTGAGAGAGACACAGAGAGACACTGAGAGAGAGAGAGAGAGAGAGAGAGAGAGAGAGACACTGAGAGAGAGAGAGAGAGAGAGAGAGAGACAGAGAGAGAGAGAGAGAGAGAGAGAGAGAGAGAGAGAGAGAGAGAGAGAGAGAGACACTGAAAGAGAGACACTGAGAGAGAGACACTGAAAGACACAGAGAGAGACACGGAGAGAGAGACACAGAGAGAGAGACCACTGAGAGACACAGAGAGAGAGACACAGAGAGAGACAGAGAGAGAGACACACAGAGAGAGACACTGTGAGAGAGACACAGAGAGAGACACTGGGAGAGAGACACTGAGAGAGAGAGACACTGAGAGAGAGACTCAGAGAGACACAAAGAGAGACACAGAGAGAGAGACTCCTGAGAGAGAGACACAGAGAGAGAGAGAGACACTGAGAGAGAGACACAGAGAGAGACACTGAGAGAGAGACACTGAGAGAGAGACACAGAGAGAGAGAGACACTGAGAGAGAGACTCAGAGAGACACAAAGAGAGACACTGAGAGAGACACAGAGAGAGAGAGAGACACAGAGAGAGACACAGAGAGAGAGAGAGACACTAAGAGAGACACAGAGAGAGACACAGAGAGAGACACAGAGAGAAAGACACAGAGAGAGAGACACACAGAGAGAGAAACACAGAGAGACACTGAGAGAGACACAGAGAGAGAGAGAGACACTAAGAGAGACACAGAGAGAGACACAGAGAGAGACACAGAGAGAGAGACACAGAGAGAGAGACACACAGAGAGAGAGACACAGAGAGACACAGAGAGAGACACAGAGAGAGACCCCCGAGAGAGAGACACTGAGAGAGAGACACAGAGAGACACAGAGAGAGCATCATCATGTCTTTCAGTAAAGTACATCAAGTGGTTTGGGTTCTCCAGAACAGATACACCGACGACAATGACTATTTGCAAATGTATTTCTTTCACACAGGCTACAACAAACCTGTTGCTTTCCAGACGTTCTGGGGGACATACCGTATAAAACCATCAAATGCTGTTAACTCTACATAACAATACTTTGTAACACTAAAATTGACCTGCCATATTATATCCTTCCTTGCCATTTTCTATTCTACGGGTATTCTATTCAATGTTATATGTTCAACTAGCCTACCATGTTTTATGTTCAACTAGACTACCATGTTTTATGTTCAACTAGACTACCATGTTTTATGTTCAACTAGACTACCATGTTTTATGTTCAACTAGACTACCATGTTTTATGTTCAACTAGACTACCATGTTTTATGTTCAACTAGACTACCATGTTTTATGTTCAACTAGACTACCATGTTTTATGTTCAACTAGACTACCATGTTTTATGTTCAACTAGACTACCATGTTTTATGTTCAACTAGACTACAGTGAAAAGAGATACCAAACTTATTTCAAGATTAACGTGAATCATACTAGACAATGTGAATATTTGTATTCTTACCAGAGAAAGCGAACACAGCCTTGTACAGAATGCCTTATATAGACACACCATTTGACACATTCTCTCTCTCAATTCAATTCAATTCAAGTGGCTTTATTGACATGGGAGACATATGTTGTAGAAAATAAAGTAGAAAAGTAGGAAATAAACAAAAGTGAAATAAACAATCAAATTTAACAGTAAACATTACATTCACACAAGTTCCGAAATAATAAAGACATTTCAAATGTCATATTATATATATATATATATATATATATATATATATATATATATATATATATATATACAGTGTTGTAATGATGTGAAAATGGTTAAAATACAAAAGGGAAAATAAATAAACATAAATATGGGTTGTATTTACAATGGTGTTTGTTCTTCACTGGTTGCCCCTTTCTTGTGTGTAACAGGCCACAAATCTTGCTGCTGTGATGGCACACTGTGGAATTTCACCCAGTAGATATGGGAGTTTATCAAAATTTGATTCGTTTTCAAATTCTCTGTTGATCTGTGTAATCTGAGGGAAATATGTGTCTCTAATATGGTCATACATTTGGCAGGAGGTTAGGAAGTACAGCTCAGTTTCCACCTCATTTTGTTGGCAGTGAGCACATAGCCTGTCTTCTCTTGAGAGCCAGGTCTGCCTACGGCGGCCTTTCTCAATAGCAAGGCTATGATCACTGAGTCTGTACATAGTCTAAGCTTTCCTTAAGTTTGGATCAGTCATGTTTAGGGCCAAATAGCATTCTAGTTTCCTCTGTTTTTTTGTGAATTCTTTCCAATGTGTCAAGTCTCTTTTTGTTTTCTCATGATTTGGTTGGGTCTAATTGTGCTGCTGTCCTGGGGCTCTGTGGGGTGTGTTTGTGTTTGTGAACAGAGCCCCAGGACCAGCTTGCTTAGGGGACTCTTCTTCAGGTTTATCTCTCTGTAGGTGATGGCTTTGTTATGGACGGTTTGGGAATCACATTCTTTTAGGTGGTTGTAGAATTCAACGTCTCTTTTCTGGATTTTGATAATTAGTGGGTTTCTCTCTGTCTCTGTCTCTCTCTGTCTCTCTCTAATTAATACTTCAACGAGTTCCAAAGTGTATGGCGAGCCCAAGGCTATTCTACACAAAACAATGTGCTCCAATCAAAGGAAACCGCTCTGTCAAGCTGTTCGCTAAAGTTGACTTGTCAGCCAGAGAGAGCCGGGAGCGAGGACTATTTTCTCTTCATTGTGGCTCTGCTGATCTAAGAGTCAAAGGGTAGGCTGATCCCAGATCTGTTGTACTCAGATCAACTGAGCTGATCCCAGATCTGTTGTACTCAGATCAACAGAGCCCCAAAGGTAGGCTGATCCCAGATCTGTTGTACTCAGATCAGCAGAGCCACAAAGGTAGGCTGATCCCAGATCTGTTGTACTCAGATCAACAGAGCCCCAAAGGTAGGCTGATCCCAGATCTGTTGTACTCAGATCAGCAGAGCCACAAAGGTAGGCTGATCCCAGATCTGTTGTACTCAGATCAACAGAGCCCCAAAGGTAGGCTGATCCCAGATCTGTTGTACTCAGATCAACAGAGCCCCAAAGGTAGGCTGATCCCAGATCTGTTGTACTCAGATCAACAGAGCCCCAAAGGTAGGCTGATCCCAGATCTGTTGTACTCAGATCAGCAGAGCCCCAAAGGTAGGCTGATCCCAGATCTGTTGTACTCAGATCAGCAGAGCCACAAAGGTAGGCTGATCCCAGATCTGTTGTACTCAGATCAGCAGAGCCACAAAGGTAGGCTGATCCCAGATCTGTTGTACTCAGATCAGCAGAGCCACAAAGGTAGGCTGATTCCAGATCATCTTCGTGCTCAGATGCTCAGTTACTGGAGAACTTTGCTGCAATGCAGGACATTTAAAACTTGTAGTGTGTTTGAGGTTTAAAAAGGCTTCCGAAGATTGTAATTTCCACATCGAAATTTCTGACAATTTTCCTTACACAAAACGTATAAACCCTTACAAAAGTGCTATAGGTGTTACTACAGACAAGTGTTCATTGCAGGCTGTGCCACAAGCGGCAGTGGCCGGGAGTCCCATAGGACAGTGCACAATTGGCCCAGCATCGTCCGGGTTAAGGGAGGGTTTGGCCCGGTGGGCCTTTACTTGGCTCATTGCGCTCTAGCGACTCCTTCTGGTGGGCCTTGGGGCTGACCTCTGTCGCCAGTTGAACGGTGTTTCCTCTGATACATTGGTGCGGCTGGCTTCCAGGTTAAACTGGTGGGTGTTAAAACTTCTTTGGGATCGGAGTCCCTTCCACGGGACGGTTGAGCTAACGTAGGCTAATGCTATTAGCATGAAGTTGTACGTAACAAGAAAATTTCCCGTGACGTAGACATATCTGATATTGGCAGAAATCTTAAATTCTTGTTAATCTAACCACTGTCTAATTTACAGAAGCTATTACAGTGAAAGAATGCCATGATATTGTTTGAGGAGATTGCACAGTTTTGAAAATGAAAAGTTATTATTAAACAAATTAGGCGCATTTGGGCAGTCTTAATACAACATTTTGAACAGGAATGCAATGGTTGATTGGATCAGTCTAAAACTTTACACGCACACTGTTTCCATCTAGTGACAAAAATCTAAATTGCAGCTGCACTGGAATAATATTTTTTTTGTATTATCTTTTACCAGATCTATTCTCCTACATTCCTTCAAAGTGTTTCCTTTCAAATGGTACCAAGACTTTGCATATCCTTGCTTCAAGGCCTGAGTTACAGGCAGTTAGATTTGGGTATGTCATTTTAGGAGAAAATTGAAAACAAGGTGCGGATCCTTAAGAGCTTTTAAGGAGTATGATGAGGCGGGTCATGTTTTCAGGGGGACGCATGACTCCCATGCCCGTTGGGGAGTTTAAGCGATGAGACAAGATTTAAAAAAATGGTATAAAAAAAGAATAAAATAAATAAGTGCCCATTAAATATAATCCACATAATTATTAACATGCCCTGTTGCTGCAGGATTATTTTCCTGCTGAAGAAAACTGGCTCAAATGAAGAATTAATACCTGTAGATGTGAAAATTATTCTTTAAATGAGGCAATCTGAATGAAAAACATCAACTTAATATGCGCTCTGTATATCACTTTGTTGACCTGTAATGTGTGTGTGTGTGTGTGTGTGTGTGTGAGACCCTTCATATACAGCACAGTGCAACAGAACATATTAGGATAGATCGTAGATAGAACCAATTACAGGTATCTCATACTGAACTGCCAGTCTGTCTGTCTGTCTGTCTGTCTGTCTGTCTGTCTGTCTGTCTGTCTGTCTGTCTGTCTGTCTGTCTGTCTGTCTGACAGCTACACAACTGGCTAGTTTTCTACACGTGAAATCTTCATAATAGATTGTATGACAGTATACCCACTGACTATATAGACAGAACACGAGGTAGAATAGTGGTCTGTTAAATAGCACGGGCTGAAGTAGGAATAGAAATCCACTCTTGTTGGCTTGGTAATTACAACTCCAAATCAATTCCAAACCCAGAGCACTTCAAAACATAACAATAGGCATGATGACATAATTAGTCCAAACAACATTATTACTATCTCCTAAATACCAATAGGCTACAACATGTTGCAGAAGCTTATCAACAATATCAACAGTCATTGCATGCTGTAAACCTAACTTCGTGTTGCTTGTCCATAGACTCACGGTGCTGAAGTTGCGAGGCCCGCATAGCTCTCCCTGGAAGCGGCAGTAAAGCAGCATCTCCTCCATCTGGTGGCCGAGGCGGTCCAGGAGCTGCTGCATGGACGGCTGAGACTCCAGGGGAGGCGGCAAAAAGTGGTTGAAGTCCAGGATCCGAGAGAGCGGAGACCAGGGCAGCTCGTTGCTGCTACTGATGTCATGGTCGGTTCCGGGTGTGAGCGCGTCCCTGGCGCTGGGGGACACTTGCCAGTTCCTCCCTAGAAGTCCTAACCACCTTCCCGCGCTGAATATGTCCGGTTTCTTCATGCGACGTGGTAAGAGGAGGTTCTGGTTACAGATGGTCACAGCGGGGAAAACAAGACGTTTGGCGTACACCATATGCGCCTTGGTGTGCACCGGAGAGGAAAGCAGGTACCGGACCCGGTTTGAGGACCAGGTGAAGAGGAGCGCGAGAGCTGTGAGGAAAGCCAACAGCCAGGCGAGCCTTCGGGGGTAGGAGCCGCTCAGAAATACATGTCTCAGGCCGTGGAAAGTGGTGTGTTTCAGGAACAGCTTCCCGGCTTCCGCGACAGAGCCCGGCGTTCTGCTGGCTTTCGGTACCGAATCGCACTGACACATTTTGGAGAGATAGGCTAGGGAGTGTAAGGATTAAGACCGACACGACCACCGCTGATGGGCTGGCATCAGTCCCGGTCCCGCATTGACCATGGAGTCAAAGCCCCAATCCAGATAGATCTGTCTGTCTGTCAATTACTTATTGTTGTGAGAGTCATCCAGTGAAATCTTTGTGCTGGTTAGAACGCGCGCTATTCTCTCCTGAGCTCAAGCGCTGAGCTCTTTCTATTGAGAGTCTGCCAGTAGGAGGCTGTGCCTGTGAGGCTGTGAGAGGTGCTCACTGCTCGTCTTCTGTCACCATATAGGAAGAGAGAACGCTCCCTATTCCCGGGGTAGCCCAGGTATAAGGTATCCAAGTTGTTCAAGATTATTAAATGTCGCGTCTCCGGTGCAGTTGGAGGACCGAATAAAGTGTATGTCACGTGCGGTTTGAACAACCCATTCCAATTCAGAGAAACAAACGGGTCATCATATGACAACATCGCACTGCATGCAAAGGACACACATCCCCATCCCTGCTTCATCCCTCATTCCTTCTTCATCCCTCCAGAATGTTCTATTGTGTTATTGACTGTACGTTTGTTTATGTGTAACTCTGTGTTGTTGTTTTTGTTGCACAGCTTTGCTTTATCTTGGCCAGGTTGCAGTTGTAAATGAGAACTTGTTCTCAACTGGCCTACCTGGTTAAATAAAGGTGAAATAAATACAAATAAAATCCCCCATCCCTCTACCCCCTATTCCTCCTTCATCCCACCGTTCCTTCTCCATCCCTCCTTCATCTCTCCATCCCTTCTCCATCCCTCCTTCATCTCCCCATCATCTCTCTATCCCTCCTTCATCTCTCCATCCCTCCTTCATCTCTCCATCCCTTCTCCATCCCTCCTTCATCTCTCCATCCCTCCTTCATCTCTCCATCCCATCTCCATCCCTCCTTCATCTCTCCATCCATCCCTCCTTCATCTCTCCATCCCACCGTTCCTTCTCCATCCCTCCTTCATCTCTCCATCCCTCCTTCATCTCTCCATCCCTCCTTCATCTCTCCATCCCTCCTTCATCTCTCCATCCCTCCTCTCATCCCTTCTCCATCCCTCCTTCATCTCCCCTCCTTCTTCTCCATCCCTCCTTCTCCATCCCTCCTTCATCTCTCCATCCCTCCTTCATCTCTCCATCCCTCCTTCATCTCTCCATCCCTCCTTCATCTCTCCATCCCTCCTTCTCTCCATCCCTCCTTCATCTCTCCATCCCTCCTTCATCTCTCCATCCCTTCTCCATCCCTCCTTCATCTCTCCATCCCTCTCCATCCCTCCTTCATCTCTCCATCCCTTCTCCATCCCTCCTTCATCTCTCCATCCCTTCTCCATCCCTCCTTCATCTCTCCATCCCTCCTTCATCTCTCCATCCCTTCTCCATCCCTCCTTCATCTCTCCATCCCTCCTTCATCTCTCCATCATCTCTCCATCCCTCCTTCATCTCTCCATCCCTCCTTCATCTCTCCATCCCTCCTTCATCTCCATCCATCCCTCCTTCATCTCTCCATCCCTCCTTCATCTCTCCATCCCTCCTTCTCTCACCCCTCCTTCATCTCTCCATCCCTCCTTCATCTCTCCATCCCTCCTTCATCTCTCCATCCCACCATCCCTCCTTCATCTCTCCATCCCTTCTCCATCCCTCCTTCATCTCTCCATCCCTCCTTCATCTCTCCATCCCTCCTTCATCTCTCCATCCCTTCTCCATCCCTCCTTCATCTCTCCATCCCTCCTTCATCTCTCCATCCCTCCATCCCTCCTTCATCTCTCCATCCCTCCTTCATCTCTCCATCCCTCCATCCCTCCTTCATCTCTCCATCCCTCCTTCATCTCTCCATCCCTTCTCCATCCCTCCTTCATCTCTCCATCCCTCCTTCATCTCTCCATCCCTTCTCCACCCCTCCTTCATCTCTCTATCCCTCCTTCATCTCTCCATCCCTCATCTCTCCATCCCACCATCCCTCCTTCATCTCTCCCTCCTTCATCTCTCCATCCCACCATCCCTCCTTCATCTCTATCCCTCCTTCATCTCTCCATCCCTTCTCCATCCCTCCTTCATCTCTCCATCTCTCCTTCATCTCTCCATCCCTTCTCCATCCCTCCTTCATCTCTCCATCATCTCTATCCCTCCTTCATCTCTCCATCCCACCATCCCTTCATCTCCCTCCTTCATCCTCCATCCCTTCTCCATCCCTCCTTCATCTCTCCATCCCACCATCCTCCTTCATCTCTCTATCTCTCTCCATCCCACCATCCTCCTTCATCTCCCTCCTTCATCCCATCCCTCCATCCCTCCTTCATCTCTCATCTCTATCCCTCCTTCATCTCTCCATCCCACCATCCCTCCTTCATCTCTCTATCCCTCCTTCATCTCTCCATCCCTTCTCCATCCCTCCTTCATCTCTCCATCTCCCTCCTTCATCTCTCCCCTCCTTCATCTCTCCATCCCACCATCCCTCCTTCATCCCTCCTTTCATCTCTCCATCCCTTCTCCATCCCTCCTTCATCTCTCCATCTCTCCTTCATCCTCCATCCCTTCTCCATCCCTCCTTCATCTCTCCATCATCTCTCTATCCCTCCTTCATCCTACCCCTTCTTCATCTCTCCATCCCACCATCCCTCCTTCATCTCTATCCCTCTCCATCCCCATCCCTTCTCCATCCCTCCTTCATCTCTCCATCCCACCATCCCTCCTTCATCTCTCCATCTCTCCTTCATCTCTCCATCCCACCATCCCTCCTTCATCTCTCCATTCCTTCTCCATCCTTTCATCCCCCATTCATCCAGGCCATCATTCATCCCTCCATCATCTTCCTTTAACTCTACATACATACATTTTTCATTTCCAAAAGCTCCGTTCCTTCTCCTTCTCCTTGTAGGTTTTAGTTACATACCATAATCATTTCTCATTCCAATTAGTGAACTCACTCTATAGACACCTTTCTCTTTAAATCCTTGGACTTGTTGAAACATTTTATTTTGTTCATATTCAAAGACAACAACTTTATCCAGTTCTTATTCACGGCATTTTCCCACAACACATATTTCACACTCCAGCTTAACAACTCTTCTTACATACCACACATGTCTTTCCCTCTATCTAGCCAACTCCAACTTTTAGAACAAGGAAAATCACATACATTGTACTGTTCCCAATGCTTTGTCTGTTGCTAAGAGGTCATTGGCAGAAATCTTTAATTCCATCACAGTGAATTAATGTACACCACAGGAGGTTGGTGACACCTGAATTGGGGAGGACAGGCTTGTGGTAATAACTGGAGCGGAGTCAGTGGAATGGTATCATGTACATTAAACACATGGTCTCCAGGTCTTTGATGCCATTCCATCTGCTCCGTTCCAGACATTATTATAAGCCGTTCTCCCCTCAGCAGCCTCCACTGACATACATTAACACTAACAAACCCAACACTACCCCTGACCTCAACACAACACTACCCCTGACCTCAACACAACACTACCCCTGACCTCAACACAACACTACCCCTGACCTCAACACAACACTACCCCTGACCTCAACACAACACCACCCCTGACCTCAACACAACACTACCCCTGACCTCAACACAACACTACCCCTGACCTCAACACAACACTACCCCTGACCTCAACACAACACTACCCCTGACCTCAACACAACACTACCCCTGACCTCAACACAACACCACCCCTGACCTCAACACAACACTACCCCTGACCTCAACACAACACCACCCCTGACCTCAACACAACACCACCCCTGACCTCAACACAACACTACCCCTGACCTCAACACAACACTACCCCTGACCTCAACACAACACTACCCCTGACCTCAACACAACACTACCCCTGACCTCAACACAACACTACCCCTGACCTCAACACAACACTACCCCTGACCTCAACACAACACCACCCCTGACCTCAACACAACACTACCCTGACCTCAACACAACACCACCCCTGACCTCAACACAACACTACCCCTGACCTCAACACAACACCACCCCTGACCTCAACACAACACTACCCCTGACCTCAACACAACACTACCCCTGACCTCAACACAACACTACCCCTGACCTCAACACAACACCCTGACCTCAACACAACACTACCCCTGACCTCAACACAACACTACCCCCTGACCTCAACACAACACTACCCCTGACCTCCCACTGACCTCAACACAACACTACCCCTGACCTCAACACAACACTACCCCTGACCTCAACACAACACTATCCCTGACACAACACAACACCCCCTGACCTCAACACAACACTACCCCTGACCTCAACACAACACTATCCCTGACCACAACACAACACTATCCCTGACCACAACACTACCCCTGACCTCAACACAACACTACCCCTGACCTCAACACAACACTACCCCTGACCTCAACACAACACTACCCCCTGACCTCAACACAACACCACCCTGACCTCAACACAACACTGACCTCAACACAACACCACCCCTGACCTCAACACAACACTACCCCTGACCTGACCTCAACACAACACTACCCCTGACCTCAACACAACACTACCCCTGACCTCAACACAACACTACCCCTGACCAACACAACACTGACCACAACACTACCCCCTGACCTCAACACAACACTACCCCTGACCTCAACACAACACTACCCCTGACCTCAACACAACACTACCCCTGACCTCAACACAACACTACCCCCTCAACACAACACTCCCCTGACCTCAACACAACACTATCCCTGACCACAACACAACCCCCTGACCTCAACACAACACTACACCTCAACACAACACTATCCCTGACCACAACACAACACTATCCCTGACCACAACACTACCCCTGACCTCAACACACTCAACACAACACTACCCCTGACCTCAACACAACACTATCCCTGACCACAACACTACCCCCTGACCTCAACACAACACTACCCCTGACCTCAACACAACACTATCCCTGACCACAACACTACCCCTGACCTCAACACAACACTACCCCTGACCTCAACACAACACTACCCCTGACCACAACACTACCCCTGACCTCAACACAACATGCATACCATTAGTACAGCCCAATGTAGGTGTTGTTCCTTTTTCTAAATATATAAGTGGGCTATACCACAAGACTCGTATCCAAATGTTTCTTGATGACATAGCCTGGTTCCTCTCTAGGTTTCTTCCTAGGTTTTGGCCTTTCTAGGGAGTTTTTCCTAGCCACTGTGCTTCTACACCTGCATTGCTTGCTGTTTGGGGTTTTAGGCTTGGTTTCTGTACAGCACTTTGAGATATCAGCTGATGTACGAAGCGCTATATAAATATATTTGATTTGATTTGACGTGCCGTGTATAACACACACAGAGGAGAGAACACTCCCCTGGGACTAACAGGTAGACAAGTGTTAGGTGAAAGTGTTTGGGTATCAAGTACGACTGATTTAATTATTATTATCATATTTTTTGTTGTTGTTACACCCATCTGATCTTTCTGATCAGAATGTGGTTTGATGATAGTAGTTGCTTTTATTTTTTAAATGTACTTTTAAAAAAATCAAAAAAATCCTTTGATATTTTCTTATAAAACATCACCAAAGTGGGTTTTCCTTTTTAATAAGGTTTAGAGTACCTTCTTCTTTCTATGGTGTCACTAACGGTTTATGTGATCTGAGAACTGGTCTGCACAGTCTGAAATGCCCGTCACCAGACCTGGGTTCAAATAGTATTTTAAATCATTTCAAATACTTTAGCTGGGCTTGATAAAACTTGTCTGGCTTAATGGAATCAATTGAATAGTTGCAAAAGTGTAAACCCCATTCACTGGTCACTCCAGGCACGCTAAAGCAAACTATCAAACGTGTTGAATAGTATTTGAATCCAGGTCTGGCCATTACAGAGACATTCACCTGACATTTGTGCTCCGGGACATTGGCTGGTGACGGTGAGGGAGTTGTTTCATGCTTGAATGGGTATCCATTGTGAAGTGTTTAGACTCAAGGTGGATGTCAGTCGGGCTTCAACTAGCTTTGTCAAGTATTTCTGACTGCGTGTGTGTGTGTGTGTGTTCAGAGTCTGTGACCCTTACAAAGTCATCTGGCAGGCATGTCAGACCTGTATGTGTGTGCATATATACTCCATTCACTCAAGTCAACCTCTCTTCCCTGTTTGCTACAGCATATCAAAGTCCATTTAAAGACATTACGTGTTTTTTTTCTTTAATCCACTTCAAAATGACATGTGATTAATCATCTGGACTGTAGGAGTGTGTCTACATTGAATGTAAAAAATGAAAACGTGGTATTTACAGGATTTGTATCCCAGTAATCGGTTTCTCCTTGGTTTAATGAAACGCTACAATATGATGTATCATGGAGGCTGGGTTTGTATAGTGAACTACAATATGATGTATCATGGAGGCTGGGTTTGTATAGGGAACTACAATATGATGTATCATGGAGGCTAGGTTTGTATAGGGAACTACAATATGATGTATCATGGAGGCTGGGTTTGTATAGGGAACTACAATATGATGTATCATGGAGGCTAGGTTTGTATAGGGAACTACAATATGATGTATCATGGAGGCTAGGTTTGTATAGGGAACTACTATTGACCAGGGTCCATTTGCGACAAGCTCCTAAGGGTCAGAAATATAGATTTCACACAGAGCTGGAAATCTTCAAACTAACTTCCTGGATTTGGACATTATGAAGGATTTCAGTTCCTTTTGTACGTGTTCTAATCCTCCGGAGTCTCTCCTCTCATCCTCTCTCATTCCCTCATCAGTACCAGACATATCTGAGAGAAACGCTGGGTGTGTCTGTGTGTGTGTATGTGTGTTTGTGTGTGTGTGTGTGTGTGTATTTGCGTTTGTGATTTCGCTTGCATGTGTTCCTTGTGCATGACAGTGTGTGTCTGTGTTCATGTGTGTGTGTGTGTGTGTGTGTGTGTGTGTGTGTGTGTGTGTGTGTGTGTGTGTGTGTGTGTGTGTGTGTGTGTGTGTGTGTGTGTGTGTGTGTGTGTGTGTGTGTGTGTGTGTGTGTGTGTGTGTGTGTGTGTGTGTGTGTGTGTGTGTGTGTGTGTGTGTGTGTGTATCGGTATCTGTGCTACAACAAACTAATCCTAGCTTGGGGGATAATGACACACGTGACAACAGAGAAACATGATCTCAGAGAACAGCTAAACAATAAACAATTATACCCTTTGGGACATAGCCATAATGTTATCTAACTCCCATTACTGTGCTGTCCTTAGCTGATCAACTCATTATGAAGGAGAAGCAGGCAAGCAAAGATGTTGTTGATTTACTTCATAGGCGACGTCTCTGGTCTTTAAATCAATTTGTATGACTGAAATACATGCAGGCATTTGCTTTGCAGAAACAATTAGACTGAGTGGAAAATATCCACCGGAAATAACCAAGGGAAAAAAACATACGGGCCAACAAACCTCACAGCCAGGCCAACAAACCTCACATTGGAGACAGGCCAACAAACCTCACATCACAGCCAGGCCAACAAACCTCACATTGGAGACAGACCAACAAACCTCACATTGGAGACAGGCCAACAAACCTCACATTGGAGACAGACCAACAAACCTCACATTGGAGACAGACCAACAAACCTCACATTGGAGACAGGCCAACAAACCTCACATTGGAGACAGACCAACAAACCTCACATTGGAGACAGACCAACAAACCTCACATTGGAGACAGACCAACAAACCTCACATTGGAGACAGACCAACAAACCTCCCATTGGAGACAGACCAACAAACCTCGCATTGGAGACAGGCCAACAAACCTCACATTGGAGACAGACCAACAAACCTCCCATTGGAGACAGACCAACAAACCTCACATTGGAGACAGACCAACAAACCTCACATTGGAGACAGACCAACAAACCTCACATTGGAGACAGGCCAACAAACCTCACATTGGAGACAGGCCAACAAACCTCACATTGGAGACAGGCCAACAAACCTCCCACGGGAGACAGGCCAACAAACCTCACATTGGAGACAGACCAACAAACCTCGCATTGGAGACAGACCAACAAACCTCACATTGGAGACAGACCAACAAACCTCCCATTGGAGACAGGCTAACAAACCTCACATTGGAGACAGGCCAACAAACCTCACATTGGAGACAGGCCAACAAACCTCCCACTGGAGACAGGCCAACAAACCTCACATTGGAGACAGACCAACAAACCTCACATTGGAGACAGGCCAACAAACCTCCCATTGGAGACAGGCTAACAAACCTCACATTGGAGACAGGCCAACAAACCTCCCACGGGAGACAGGCCAACAAACCTCCCACGGGAGACAGGCCAACAAACCTCACATTGGAGACAGGCCAACAAACCTCACATTGGAGACAGGCCAACAAACCTCACATTGGAGACAGGCCAACAAACCTCCCACGGGAGACAGGCCAACAATCCTCACATTGGTTCAATAGAAGGTTTACAAAGAAAGATACATAAATAAGACTATTTCTTCTTCGATAAAATAAGCTGTCTGGATGATTGGTAACGGGAAGAGAAAATGCCTTTAGCTGAAGGCCTATTGATTTATCTATGTAGAATGGAACAATGTTGTGGTCCTCATAAAAGAGAACCTTTTCATTTCTTGGAAGGAACATGTGGAATAAAACCTTTAAATAGCCATACTCTCATACCTTTATGGGCCTTTCCTGTCAGTAAGTCTATACAGGTACCTTCTATCTGCGATAGATATCAGGATTTATGGAAGTTGGAGAAGGACATTCTCCCAAATTGACAAAGTACCTCTGAGCAGTCTAAAATTTTTTCCATTCTATAAGTGAATGTATGTAAGAATGCGTGGACATGTAAGACGTGGGAGAAGGACACACGCTGCAGTTGAAAGCAAAAGACTTAGGCTTTGGATACCATGAAGAGATTGTGCAGAACAGCAGAGTAACACTTCTAAGGGCTATTTCTCTATCACACTGTAACAGAGAGAAAGGTCATTTCCCAACAAACAGTGCCTTGCCTAGTCAGGTTCAAATAACACTTTGAAAGGCTTCAAGTGCAGTACAATCAGTAAAAATGACAAGACCACTTCCTATATAGCCAGTAAAATGATGTGCCAGAGGCTAATCAAACGTGGCTGGCTACTCATGGTGACCCACAGTGCAATAGATCAAATACTTCACTCAAGTGAATAGATTCATTAATTGTCCTTGTTTTGTCTCTGAAGCTTTGTGCCAGTTTTAGTTATGTACAGCATGATTATGACTTGTTCAATCAAGTCTGGTAACGTCTGGGCTCCCGAGTAGCTCGGTGGTCTAAGGCACATGCATCTCAGTCGTCCGGGTCTGGCAGGTGTAGGCCCTTATTGCAAAATATGAATTTGTTCTTAACTGACTTGCCTGGTTAGATAAAGGTAAAATAAATGTAATAAAAAATGCCAGCACTTCACATGTTTAGGGGAGTAGAGTGACTGACAGTACAACTACACCATTTAGAAATGAATTGTCTCTAGGTTATCTGAGAACATTTTACTGCTGCCAGACTCTGGGGAGAGAGGGCCATGTTGACTGGGTCAATTTTGGGGCTGACACAGTGTTCTCTCTCTATCTGTACACCATCTCTTTCACTTAGTATACACCCCTCTCTCTCTATCTGTACACCATCTCTTTCACTCAGTATACACCCCTCTCTCTCTATCTGTACACCATCTCTTTCACTCAGTATACACCCCTCTCTCTCTATCTGTACACCATCTCTTTCACTCAGTATACACCCCTCTATCTCTATCTGTACACCATCTCTTTCACTCAGTATACACCCCTCTCTCTCTATCTGTACACCATCTCTTTCACTCAGTATACACCCCTCTCTCTCTATCTGTACACCATCTCTTTCACTCAGTATACACCCCCTCTCTCTATCTGTACACCATCTCTTTCACTCAGTATACACACCCCTCTCTCTCTCTCTCTCTCTCTCTCTCTCTCTCTCTCTCTCTCTCTCTCTCTCTTTCTCTCTATCTCTCAGTACGTGCTCTCTCTCTCAGTACACTCAGCTCTCTCTCTCTCTCTCTAATTCTCTCTCTCTCTTTCAGTGCGTGCTTTCTCTCTGAGTAAACTCATCTCTCTCTCTAATTCTCTCTCTATCTCTCAGTACGTGCTCTCTCTCTCAGTACACTCATCTCTCTCTCTCTCTCTCTCTCCCTCTCTCTCAGTACATTCTTCTCTCTCTCTCTCTCTCTCTCTCTCTCTCTCTCTCTCTCTCTGTATTCTCTGTCAGAATTCTCCCCCCTTCTCACTCTCTCATTCTGTCTACCTAATTTGCTCTCTCTCTCCCACTGAGGATGTTCAGTTCCAAGATTGTTCAGTGAATCAGCGAGGGAGGGAGGAAGCAAGGGAAGAAGGAAGGGAGGGAGGAGGAACCCATGCAGCTGCACAGGAGACAAGACAGACAGAGAGAGGATAGGAGCAGGTGGTGATTTACTGAGACAATTTAGAGGATAATTGTGTACATGATCCATCTTTAACGGCTGCTGACCAAATGGCACCGTATTCCCTACATAGTCCGCTAATTTTGAAAAATAGCATACTACCTAGGGAACAGTGTCATTTGGGCTACACCTGTTTTTGAGGACAAGCGTCACCAGCCTGGCTCCTTTTCCAATAATCACACTCTTAACACTATCATCTGATCTGCCTTCTCTTCTCTGTGGCTTCTCTGTGGTTGTGGCTTCTCTGGGCTGTCACTTCTCTGGGCTGTGGCTTCTCTGGGCTGTGGCTTCTCTGGGCTGTGGTTTCTCTTCTCTGTGGCTTCTCTGGGCTGTGGTTCCACTGGGCTGTTGCTTCTCTGGGCTGTGGCTTCTCTGGGCTGCGGCTTCTCTGGGCTGTGGATTCTCTGGGCTGTGGCTTCTCTGGGCTGTGGTTTCTCTGGGCTGTGGCTTCTCTTCTCTGTGGCTTCTCTGGGCTGTGGCTTCTCTGTGGCTGTGGCTTCTCTGTGGCTGTGGCTTCTCTGGGCTGTGGCTTGTCTGGGCTGTGGCTTCTCTGGGCTGTGGCTTCTCTGGGCTGTGGCTTCTCTGGGCTGTGGCTTCTCTGTGCTCTGGCTTCTCTGGGCTGTGGTTTCACTGGGCTGTGGTTTCCTGGGCTGTGGCTTCTCTGGGCTGTGGCTTCTCTGGGCTGTGGCTTCTCTGGGCTCTGGCTTCTCTGGGCTGTGACTTCTCTGGGCTGTGGCTTCTCTGGGCTCTGGATTCTCTGGGCTGTGGCTTCTCTTCTCTGTGGCTTCTCTGGGCTGTGGCTTCTCTGTGGCTGTGGCTTCTCTGGGCTGTGGTTTCACTGGGCTGTGGCTTCTCTTCTCTGTGTCTTCCCTGGGCTGTGGCTTCTCTGTGGCTGTGGCTTCTCTGTGGCTGTGGCTTCTCTGGGCTGTGGCTTCTCTTCTCTGTGGCTTCCCTGGGCTGTGGCTTCCCTGGACTGTGGCTTCTCTGGGCTGTGGCTTCTCTTCTCTGTGGCTTCTCTGGGCTGTGGTTTCACTGGGCTGTGGCTTCTCTTCTCTGTGGCTTCTCTGGGCTGTGGCTTCTCTTCTCTGTGGTTTCACTGGGCTGTGGCTTCCCTGGACTGTGGCTTCTCTTCTCTGTGGCTTCTCTTCTCTGTGGCTTCTCTGGGCTGTGGCTTCTCTGGGCTATACAGGGTATAGTGCAGGGTATAGTATATACAGGGTACACTATATACAGGGTATACTACAGGGTAGAGTAAACAGTATACAGGTTATAGTATATTAAGGTTATATTACAGGGTATAGTATAGCGTATATACAGGGTATGCTACAGGGCATAGTATATTAAGGGTATAATGCAGGGTATAGTATATTAAGGGTATACTACAGGGTATAATATATTAAGGGTATAATATATTAAGGGTATACTACAGGGTATAATACATTAAGGGTATAATATATTAAGGGTATACTACAGGGTATAATATATTAAGGGTATACTCCAGGGTATACAACAGGGTATAATATATTAAGGGTATAGTATATTAAGGGTATACTACAGGGTATACTATAAGGTATAGTACAGGGTATACTGCAGCGTATACTACAGGGTCTAGTATATTAGGATGTACTACAGGGTATACTAAAGGGTATAATATATTAAGGGTATACTACAGGGTATAGTATATTAAGGGTATACTATAGGGTTGTCACGCCTTGGTCTTAGTATTTTGTGTTTTCGTTATATATTTGGTCAGGCCAGGGTGTGACATGGGTTTATGTTATTGTATTTCGTATTGGGGTTTTTGTATTATTGGGATTGCGGCTGAGTAGGGGTGTTGTATGGGCTTGGCTGCCTGAGGCGGTTCTCAATCAGAGTCAGGTGATTCTCGTTGTCTCTGATTGGGAACCGTATTTAGGTAGCCTGGTTTCGCTTTGTATTTCGTGGGTGATTGTTCCTGTCTCTGTGTAGTTTCACCAGATAGGCTGTAATTAGGTTTCACGTTCCGTTTGTTGTTTTGTATTTGTAGAAGTTATTTCATGTGTCACTTTCTTCATTAAAGTCATGAGTAACCACCACGCTGCATTTCGGTCCTACAAACGAAGAACGCCGTTACAAGGGTATACTAAAGGGCATAATATATTAAGGGTATACTACAGGGTATACTAACGGGTATAATAGATTAAGGGTATACTTCAGAGTATAGTATATTAAGAGTATACTACAGGGTATAGTATATTAAGGGTATACTACAGGGTATAGTATACTACGGGGTATAGTATATTAAGGGTATAGTATAGGCTATACTACAGGGTATAGTATATTAAGGGTATAGTATAGGCTATACTACAGGGTATAGTATATTAAGGGTACAGTATAGGCTATACTACAGAGTATAGTATATTAAGGGTACAGTATAGGCTATACTACAGGATGTAGTATATTAAGGGTATAGTATAGGCTATACTACAGGGTATAGTATATTAAGGGTATAGTATGGGTTATACTACAGGGTATAGTATATTAAGGGTATAGTATAGGCTATACTACAGGGTATAGTATATTAAGGGTACAGTATAGGCTATACTACAGAGTATAGTATATTAAGGGTACAGTATAGGCTATACTACAGGATGTAGTATATTAAGGGTATAGTATAGGCTATACTACAGGGTATAGTATAGGCTCTGTGTGAAGGGAAGGAGTTAAAGCGTACTATACTCTCTCTTGTTGCTAATGACCAAATAACCCCAGATAAATACTCCTTATTGATTGTATACACTGTGAGGGAAGGTGTGTGTGTCCGCGGGTCACCAAGGTATTCACCGTTAACTCATTAGATATGACGGACTACCACAACGTAACGTGTGTGTGTGTGTGTGTGTGTGTGTGTGTGTGTGTGTGTGTTTCAACGGGGAAATGGATAGTAAACACATCAACTCAGCTCCATAATCAGCTGGATTAAAACACAATGGATGCGATTAGCATATTACTCATGCCTCCTTCTCCTCATAATTATGTAGCAGGTGTGTGTTCTTGTATGTGTTTGTGTGTTATCGTGCTCGCATATGGATGCTTGTGTGTGGGAATATCTTGCTTAAGGAAATTGAGGTTGGCAGAGTTAATTGATAGTGGCAGTCGGTGCTCAGGCTAGCAGGAAGAGTTTGGGAGAGGCGAGATAGTTGTGATTAATGTCACAAGAGTGTGGCTCGCTCCTAAACAGTCCCCGCCTGTACCTTAACTCCACCTCCCTTGGCACTGTGTGTAAGAGAGAAAGTGAGAGAGAGCGAGAGAGAGAGGGGGAGTGTTTGTGTTGTCTTTGTGTGTGCGTGTGAAAAAATATTCTCCGCTCAGTCTGTTTACAAATGATGAAAACACACAACATGATATTTTAAAGCTACTTGCCAAAATACAGTGACTTCGGGAAGAATTCAGACCCCTTGATCTTTTCCACATTTTGTTATGTTACAGCCTTACTCTAAAATGTATTAAATAGTTTTCCCCCCTTATCAATCTTCACACAATACCCCATAATTACATTGCAATACCCCATAATGACATCACAATACCCCATAATGACATCACAATACCCCATAATGACATCACAATACCCCATAATGACATCACAATACCCCATAATGACAAAACAAATACAGGTTTTAAGATTTTTTTATATTATTTATTACAAATAAAGAACTGAAATATCACATTTATATAAGTATTCAGACCCTTTACTCAGTACTTTCTAAAAGTACATTTGGCAGCAATAACAGCAGAGTCTTCTTGGGTATGACGCTACTACAAGCTTGGCACGCCTGTGGTTGAGGAGTTTCTCCCATTCTTCTCTGCAGATCCTCTCAAGTTCTGTCAGTTTGGATGGGGAGCGTTGCTGAACAGCTATTTGAAGGCCTCTCCAGAGATGTTCGATTGGGTTCAAGTCTCACTCAAGGACATTCAGACACTTGTCCCGGGGCCACTCCTGCATTGTCTTGGCTGTGTGCTTAGGGCTGTTGTCCTGTTGGAAGGTGAACTTTTGCTCCAGTCTGAGGTCCTCAGTGCTCTGGAGCAGGTTTTCATCAATGATCTCTCTGTACTTTGCTCCGTTAATCTTTCCCTCGATCCTGACAAGTCTCTGAGTCCCTGCCGTTGAAAAACATCCCCACAGTATGATGCTGCCACCACCCTGCTTCCCCGTAAAGATGGTATTGGCCAGGTGATGAGCGGTGCCTGGTTTCCTCCAGATGTGACACTTGGCATTCAGGCCAAAGAGTTCAATCTTGGTTTCATCAGACCAGAGAATCCTTTTGGCAAACTCCAAGCAGGCTGTCATGTGCCTTTTACTGAGGTGTTGCTTCCATCTGACTACTCTACCATAAAGGTCTGATTGGTGGAGTGCTGGAGAGTTGGCTGTCCTTCTGGAAGTTTCTCCCATCTCCACAGAGGAATTGAAGAGCTCTGAGTGACCATCGGGTTCTCGGTCACCTCCCTGACCAAGGCCCTTCTCCCCCGATTGCTCAGCTTGGCGGCCAGCTCTAGGAAGAGTCTCGGTGGTTCCAAACTTCTTCAATTTAAGAATGATAGAGGTCACTGTGTTCTTGGGGACTTTCAATGTTGCAGAAATGTTTTGGTACCCTTCCACAGATCTGTGCCTCGACACAATCCTGTCTCTGAGCTCTATGGACAATTCCTTCAACCTCATGGCTTGGTTTTTGCTCTGACATGCACTGTCAACTGTGGGACCTAATATATACAGCTGTGTGCCTTTCCAAATCATGTCCAATCAATTTAATATACCACAGGTGGACTCAAATCAAGTTATAGAAACATCTCAAGGATGATCAATGGAAACAGGATGCACTTGAGCTCAATTTCGAGTCTCTTAGCAAAGGATCTGAATACTGATGTAAATAAGGTATTTTCTTATTATATATATATATATATTTTTTAAACATTTTCAAAAATGTTGAATTTTTTTCTCCACTTCGTCATTATGGGTTATTGTGTGTAGATTGTTGACAATTGTTTCCACAAAATGTGGATAGTTTCCTCAGGCACCTGTATATACACATCTCTGAAACTCCTGCTCACAGTTTAACCAGTGCTGATATTGAGGGTCTTAAAGTCGAATTCACGTACAGCACCTTCAAACAAATATCTATTTTAGTCAAATCACTTTGCCTCTGCGGTCATGAGTCAGGTTCTCCAAAAGAGAAGGGTGACAGGGACAATTACGTAAAGCAGTTCTCTGGAGATATTTTCAATTTTAGGGTCTACTACTGAAACTCCTTTTCACAGTTGTTCAGTTGGATGTTAAGGGGCATGAAGTTAAAGTACTGCAGCTTTAATATGTGCATACCAGTGGGGGCTGCTGAGGGGAGAACGGCTCATAACAGTGTCTGGAACGGAGTGGATGAACTGGCATCAAACACAAGGAAACCATGGAAACCAGGCTGTTTGATGTATTTGATACCATTACACTGATTCCACTCCAGCCATTAGCACGAAAAGAGAGAACTTCTCTTGAGACATGTACTTCTTGTACTTCTCTCTCCCTCCAGGAACACTTGGGCTGCACTATGTGTGGGCTCTGGTCAAAAGTAGTGCACTATATAGGGAATAGCGTGCCATTCTGGAAGTATCCCTAGAGTTTGAAAAACGTTCCCCAGCTCTCCATCTACTTCCCGACAGTTTACAGAGCTTATTAAATGGTTGGTGTATAGATAGATTGGAGACTGTTGGAATGCTTGGAAGGAGATTGAAAATATAGGAGACAGTTGGAGGGTTTGGAGAGAGTTGGAAGAGATAGGAGACAGTTGGAGGGCTTGGAGGGAGTTGGAAGAGATAGGAGACAGTTGGAGGGAGTTGGAGGAGATAGGAGACAGTTGGAGGGCTTGGAGGGAGTTGGGGGAGATAGGAGACAGTTGGAGGGCTTGGAGGGAGTTGGAATAGACAGGAGACAGTTGAAAGGCTTGGAGGGAGTTGGAGGAGATAGGAGACAGTTGGAGGGAGTTGGAATAGACAGGAGACAGTTGAAAGGCTTGGAGGGAGTTGGGACATTTGGAGGGAATTTGAGGCGGGGGAGTTAGTCCACATATCAGAGGGCAGATACACAGACAGAGCAGGACTTATTAAGAAGGAAGAAAGCTGTGTGTGTGAGAAGTGAGACAGAGACTGAGAGGAAACGTGAGAGACAGAGAGAGTGTGCATGTGGTCGTGTGTACTAGGACTCCATCCACCCTCGCCCATCCACCCTCACCCATCCATACTGACAGTGAAAGCCACGCCCCCACTAAGACACACGTCCAATATGCTATCTTTATGACAATACATGACATATCTCATAAGGCCTTATTGAGAGGCCTAGTTTTACCCTAATACTCATCGTTTACAGGCCACATCAGGCCTGCAAGTCACATTATTTTCATGTTATTTCTATTGGAATCCAGCCAGAGTTGGGATATCCAACAAATGGAATTTTCATTTACCCACAACCTGCATTCAGAATGACTGTCTTCTTCTTCTTCTTTATGATTTGGTTGGCGGATCGCATCTAACTGTTAGGTGCATACACCGCCACCTACAGTACCGGAGTGTGAGGCCAGTCACAGCCTACCTACATGAAATTCTCTTCATTAGTCCTGTTCCTCTAGGAGAGTGAAATATAGCCCTAGACACCATCACCTACACTCATTAAAAATGAACCACCCCATTCCGCAAATTTGACCCTATCGGTTCCTGCACCAGGCCACCCTGCATCCCACTGCTGGCTTGTATCTGACGCTAAGTAGGGTTGGTCCTGGTCGGTCCCTGGATCGGAGACCAGATGGTGTTGGAGGGCAATGTACTCTTTCCTCTGGTTTAAAAACAGATCCTAATGCCCCAGGGCAGTGATTGGGTACATTGCTCTGTGTGAGGTGCCATCTTTCAGATGGTAGGTTAAATGGGTGTCCTGACTCTCTGTGGTCACTAAAGATCCCAATGCCCCAGGGCAGTGATTGGGGACATTGCCCTGTGTGAGGTGCCATCTTTCAGATGGTAGGTTAAATGGGTGTCCTGACTCTCTGTGGTCACTAAAGATCCCAATGCCCCAGGGCAGTGATTGGGGACATTGCCCTGTGTGAGGTGCCATCTTTCAGATGGTAGGTTAAATGGGTGTCCTGACTCTCTGTGGTCACTAAAGATCCCATGGCACTTACTTATTTGGCTCATACATCCCCCTCCTCTCCCCTATAACTGTTGCGGTAAATGAGAATGTGTTCTCTGTCAACTTCTGACCCCCAGCAACATGGCACCAGACCCCCAGCCCCCCTACAGTGAACACAAACAAATTTACCCATTATTCTTTATCATGTCCAAACTCATGTTCCTCCTGTAGCTCTTCCAAAACTTCTGTGTGATCCTCCATATTCACTCAAAAAATATTCCACTTTCCTCCTGTTTTTCCCATCTGCCATGTTCTCCTTCATCAGATCTTCCGGAAGGTTTGCGCAATCCCCCACCCCATACACATAGTAATAATCCCCCACCCCATACACATAGTAATAATCCCCCACCCCATACACATAGTAATAATCCCCACCCCATACACATAGTAATAATCCCCCACCCCATACACATAATAATAATCCCCCACCCCATACACATAGTAATAATCCCCCACCCCATACACATAATAATAATCCCCACCCCATACACATAGTAATAATCCCCACCCCATACACATAGTAATAATCCCCACCCCATACACATAATAATAATCCCCACCCCATACACATAATAATAATCCCCCACCCCATACACATAATAATAATCCCCACCCCATACACATAATAATAATCCCCCACCCCATACACATAATAATAATCATCCCACCCCATACACATAATAATAATCCCCCACCCCATACACATAATAATAATCCCCCACCCCATAATAATAATCCCCACCCCATACACATAATAATAATCCCCACCCCATACACATAATAATAATCCCCACCCCATACACATAATAATAATCCCCCCCCATACACATAATAATAATCCCCACCCCATACACATAATAATAATCCCCACCCCATACACATAATAATAATCCCCCACCCCATACACATAATAATAATCCCCCACCCATACACATAATAATAATCCCCCACCCCATACACATAATAATAATCCCCCACTCCATACACATAATAATAATCCCCCACCCCATCCATACACATAATAATCCCCCACCCCATACACATAATAATAATCCCCCACTCCATACACATAATAATAATCCCCACCCCATACACATAATAATAATCCCCACCCCATACACATAATAATAATCCCCACCCCATACACATAATAATAATCCCCCATTCCATACACATAATAATAATCCCCCACTCCATACACATAATAATAATCCCCACCCCATACACATAATAATAATCCCCACCCCATACACATAATAATAATCCCCCACTCCATACACATAATAATAATCCCCACCCCATACACATAATAATAATCCCCACCCCATACACATAATAATAATAACCCCACCCATAATAATAATCCCCACCCCAAACACATTATAATAATCCCCACCCATACACATAATAATAATCCCCACCCCATACACATAATAATAATCCCCACCCCATACACATAATAATAATCCCCACCCCATACACATAATAATAATCCCCACCCCATACACATAATAATAATCCCCACCCCATACACATAATAATAATCCCCACCCATACACATAATAATCCCCCAACCCATACACATAATAATAATCCCCCACCCATACACATAATAATAATCCCCCCCCATACACATAATAATAATCCCCACTCCATACACATAATAATAATCCCCACCCCATACACATAATAATAATCCCCTCCCATACACATAATAATAATCCCCACTCCATACACATAATAATAATCCCCCACCCCATACACATAATAATAATCCCCACCCCATACACATAATAATAATCCCCCACTCCATACACATAATAATAATCCCCCACCCCATACACATAATAATAATCCCCCACCCCATACACATAATAATAATCCCCCACCCCATACACATAATAATAATCCCCCACTCCATACACATAATAATAATCCCCACTCCATACACATAATAATAATCCCCCACCCCATACACATAATAATAATCCCCCACCCCATACACATAATAATAATCCCCCACCCCATACACATAATAATAATCCCCACCCCATACACATAATAATAATCCCCACCCCATACACATAATAATAATCCCCCACCCCATACACATAATAATAATCCCCCACCCCATACACATAATAATAATCCCCACCCCATACACATAATAATAATCCCCCACCCCATACACATAATAATAATCCCCACCCCATACACATAATAATAATAATCCCCCCACCCCATACACATAATAATAATCCCCCACCCCATACACATAATAATAATCCCCACCCCATACACATAATAATAATCCCCCACCCCATACACATAATAATAATCCCCCACCCCATACACATAATAATAATCCCCACCCCATACACATAATAATAATCCCCACCCCATACACATAATAATAATCCCCCACCCATACACATAATAATAATCCCCACCCCATACACATAATAATAATCCCCCACCCCATACACATAATAATAATCCCCACCCCATACACATAATAATAATCCCCCACCCCATACACATAATAATAATCCCCCACTCCATACACATAATAATAATCCCCCACTCCATACACATAATAATAATCCCCCACCCCATACACATAATAATAATCCCCCACTCCATACACATAATAATAATCCCCCACTCCATACACATAATAATAATCCCCCACTCCATACACATAATAATAATCCCCCACCCCATACACATAATAATAATCCCCCACTCCATACACATAATAATAATCCCCCACCCCATACACATAATAATAATCCCCCACTCCATACACATAATAATAATCCCCCACCCCATACACATAATAATAATCCCCCACCCCATACACATAATAATAATCCCCCACTCCATACATACACATAATAATAATCCCCCACCCCATACACATAATAATAATCCCCCACCCCATACAGATAATAATAATCCCCCACTCCATACACATAATAATAATCCCCCACCCCATACACATAATAATAATCCCCACCCCATACACATAATAATAATCCCCCACTCCATACACATAATAATAATCCCCCACTCCATACACATAATAATAATCCCCACCCCATACACATAATAATAATCCCCACTCCATACACATAATAATAATCCCCACTCCATACAGATAATAATAATCCCCCACTCCATACACATAATAATAATCCCCACCCCATACACATAATAATAATCCCCACTCCATACACATAATAATAATCCCCCACTCCATACACATAATAATAATCCCCCACTCCATACACATAATAATAATCCCCCACCCCATACACATAATAATAATCCCCACTCCATACACATAATAATAATCCCCACTCCATACACATAATAATAATCCCCACCCCATACACATAATAATAATCCCCCACATACACATAATAATAATCCCCCACCCCATACACATAATAATAATCCCCACCCCATACACATAATAATAATCCCCCACTCCATACACATAATAATAATCCCCCACCCCATACACATAATAATAATCCCCCACTCCATACACATAATATGCCCCACTTTTTTCCGTCCGCCATCTTACCGCCAACCCTATTAGCCTGCAGAAACCTATTGGCACTGTTGGTTACGAGACTGCCAAAATGCCCAGAATGGCTGCCAAGAGACTACCTAAACCATTTAAACTGGAACAACCATTTCATCAACGGGTGTATTTAGAGCACACATCTGCAGTAGAGCATGCTGGGAAATATGATAATGATGGGAGTGGTTTTGATGGTAATGTTTTACTCTGGTTATTAACACCATTGATTTTTAATGTAACACTTAGAGAGTTAATTTAACACTGGCCAATTTTCTGTGTATATATATATATATGTATGTATGTATGTATGTATGTATGTATGTATGTATGTATGTATGTATGTATGTATGTATGTATGTATGTATGTATGTATGTATATATGTATATATATCTATATATATGTATATATATCTATATATATACATATATATGTATACATATATACATACATACATACATACATACATACATACATACATACATACATACATACATACATACATACATACATACAGACAGGTATATATATATACAGGTATATATATATACATATATATATATATATATATATATATATATATATATATATATATACATACTGAGTACATCAAACATTAGGAACAGCCTCCATTCGTCGGGGCATGGACTCTACAAGGTGTCGAAGGTGTTCCACAGGGATGCTGGCCCATGTTGACTCCAATGCTTCCCACAGTTTTGTCAAGTTGGCTGGATGTCCTTTGGGTGGTGGACCATTCTTGATACACACGGGCGAGTGTGAACAACACAGCAGAGTTGAAGTTGACACAAACCAGTGTGCCTGGGTACCTACTACCATAACCTGCTCAAAGGCACTTAAATCTTGCCTATTCACCATCTGAATATGGCACACATACACAATCCATGTCTCAACTGTCTCGAGGCTTAACAATCCTTCTTTAACCTGTCTCCTCTCCTTCATCTACACTGATTGAAGTGCATTTAAAAATCAACAAGGGATCATAGCTTTCACCTGGATTCACCTGGTCAGTCTGTCATGGAAAGAGCAGGTGTTTCACTCACTCACTCACTCACTCACTCACTCACTCACTCACTCACTCTGGCTCACTCACTCACTCACTCTGTCTGCTGTCTCTCTCTCTCTGTCTCTCTGTCTCTCTGTCTCTCTCAGTCTGTCTGTCTGTCTGTCTGTCTCTCTCCCAGGTCTCTCCTCTCTCTCTCTCTCTCTCTCTTCTCTCTCTCTCTCTCTCTCTCTCTCTCTCTCTCTCTCCCTCTCTCTCTCTCTCTCTCTCTCTCTCTCTCTCTCTCTCTCTCTCTCTCTCTCTCAACTAGAATTACAGTAAACCAGGGAGACAGAGCAAGGCATGACGTCT